>NC_046155.1:208844587-209092274 GCF_011064425.1 Rattus rattus | reverse complement strand
ATGGTAATAACTACGTTCCAGTTACGTATTGCTAGATGACATTATGTTGAACAGACTAGCAATGGTAAAACTACTTAATCCGTATTGATAAGACATTTTGTGACTTCGGAGACAGAGAAATGATTTTGACAAAGCGAATAACGATGTTCTTCACCAGGAAATGTCTAGGAACTGGATGATAAGAAGTTGAAATAATCATAGTAAGTTAATGCTGGTGGTGTGGATTACATATAACGGCAAAAGAAAGTATAATGAATGATGTACACACTGAGTGAGCGCACTGTAAAGAGAGAGAGATTGGGTGGGTTGGCACTGGCAGCTAAAGGGATTGAGTTCCTACTATACAGTGAGCAATAAATGCTGCATACCTGGAAAGGGAGATGTGGAAGATCTGTGGTCCTACCATGATACAGAGTGAAACCCATACCAAAACTGTGATACAATTCTAGCAAATGATAATTGGCCCCAGTTGTTCAACTAATGAATATAAAGACTCTTCAGGTAAATAAAAGTTTTAAGCAAAAAACCTTAGCAGTTAATGTAAACAAATAAGTATGCATTTGAACATGTTTATGTTTTAAGGTATGGTCAATGTTCCAGTTGGAAATACTTTTGTGATTTAAAGGAGCCACTAAATTCTTCGGCAATTATGAATGCTTCTTCAATGAAAGTAAAAAATATAGTATTATAAGGAGGATAAAACAAACTATAATTTCTTAAAGGGAAAGGTTGGGGACAGAGTAAAGAGAATATGGAAAATTACGACTAGCACTTAAGCCTATTTTAAAAACATTATGAAAAACTACTTTTGTAGCAGCTTCCTAAAATATATGTATATGAAAGGAATTTAAATGGAGACATCATATATAATGGGAGGCAATGCCTCAACTACATTCATGCCACTAAGCAAAACCTCATGTGCCAGGGATTGGTTAAAACACATTGATTTGTTAGTCAATCAGGCCTCACAGAACCACTCCCAAATATCACAGGTATTACCAAGGCTAATAGTTACTATCTATGACTTGATGGAAAAGCCATATTTTTTTTTATCTTTATTAACTTGGGTATTTCTTATTTACATTTCGATTGTTATTCCCTTTCCCAGTTTCCCGGCCAACATCCCCCTAACCCCTCCCCCTCCCCTTCTCTATTGGTGTTCCCCTCCCCCATCCTCCCCAGATTACCGACCTCCCCCCAACAATAACGTTCACTGGGGTTCAGTCTTGGCAAGATCAGGCTTTCCTTCCACTGGTGCTCTTACTAGGCTATTCATTGCTACCTATGAGTTGGAGCCCTATTCAGTCCATATATAAATCTTTGGGTGAGTGGCTTAGTCCTGGAAGTTCTGGTTAGTTGGCATTGTTGTTCATATAGGGTCTCAAGCCCTTCAAGTTCTTTCAGGCCTTTCTGTTTCCTTTAATTAGAGGTTCATTCTCAGTTCAGTGGTTTTAATGATGGCATTCGCCTATGTACTTTTACTGTATTCTGGCTGTGTCTCTCAGGAGAGATCTACATCGGCCCTGTCAGAAATGCACTTCTTTTCTTCATCCATCTTATCTAGTTTGGTGGCTGTATATGTATGGGCCACATGTGGAACAGGCTCTGAATGGGTGTTCCTTCTGTCTCTGTTCTAAACTTTGCCTCCTTATTTCCTCCCAAGGGTATTCTTGTTCCCCTTTTAAAGAAGGAGTGAAGCATCCACAGTTTGGTCATCCTTCTTGAGTTTCTAAAATTTCTGTGCATCTAGGCAATTTGAGCATTTGGGGCTAATATCCACCTTACCAATGAGTGCATACAATGTGTTTTTCTGTGATTGGTTGTGGAGAAGAATTTTTTAGTTCCATCCATTTTAACAATTTGATTGCTCATGCTTTTTTGATAGAAAGTAATATTCCATTGTGTAGATGGGCCCATTTTCTGTATCCATTCCTCTGTTGAAGGGCATCTGGTTCTTTTCCCAGCTTCAGCTTTTATAAATAAGGCTGCTATGAACATAGTAGAGCATGTGTCTTTGTATATGTTGGAACATCTTTTGGGTATATGCCTAAGAGAGGTATAGCTGGGTCCTCAGGTAGTTCAATGTCCAATTTTCTGAGGAACCTCCAGACTGATTTCCAGAATGGTTGTACCAGTCTGCAATCCCACCAACAATGGAGGAGTGTTTGTCTTTCTCCACATCTCACCTCTATCTGCTGTCACCTGAGTTTTTGATCTTAGCCATTCTTTGAGGTTAAGGTGAAATCTCAGGGTTGTTTGATTACATTTTTTCTTGACTAAAGATGTTGGAAAAAGCCATATTTTAAAGATTCAGTTTACTTATGTTCCTCATTGAACATGGAGAAATGAAATTGGTGTCAACTAGAAGCTTTATCCTACTGACTAGCACTTACAGTTGGAAGATACTTGTTATAATTTCAGAGAAGATGTCATCATCAGTATCCCTCAGCTATAAACTTGTGACCTATAGCAGTGACTTGCCTACAAGATATTCTGGTGCGATCATGGAACAGGTAGTGCAAAAGTAACAAACCACTGTCTGCTAGGACTTAAGAGCCACTCCGTGAGATAGAACCCATTCAGGACACTGTAAAAGTAGCCAAGGACCTAGTACTAGGTCTTGGGCCCTAGAGGAAAACCTACTACCATTATTCTAATAAAGGGTCACAATAATAAAATAGACTCACTCAACCCTCACCAAAGAAGTGTGTTCTGCAGTAGGTAGTCATTAACAAAGAGACCCGGGGACACCCTTGGATCCCGGCCATGCAGCAGCTCTCTGCTCCCAGAACCCGTGGGGAGAGATACCTTTGCCTGGTCAGGTGGGCACTCCTGAGGCTGCAGAGCAGAAGAGACCCCAACACCGCCCACCTCTGCCCACATCCCTGGCCCAAGAGGAAAGCTGTATAAAGGCCTCTGGAGGTTCCCCGTGGGAAGGGCCCAGGTGAGGCAGGAGCCCTGCCTGAGACACGCGGAACCTGGAAGGAAACAGACCCGGATAAACAGTTCTCTGCACCCAAATCCGTGGGAGGAGGCTAAACCTTCAGAGAGGCAGACACGCCTTAAACCAGAAGAGGACTGCACTCACACATTGCTGATTCAGAGGAGCACGGAGGCCATCTGGAACCCCTGGTGAACTGGAGGCTCCCGGAAGAGGCGCGCAGATCTTCCTGGTTGCTGCCACCGGAGAGCCGCAGGCAGCACCCAAAGCGACAGGCCTCGGGACCACAGGTAAGACCAACTTTTCTGCAAGTGACCTGCCTGGTGAACTCAAGACACAGGCCCACAGGAACAGCTGAAGACCTGTGAAAGGACAAAACTACACACACAAAAGCAGAACACTCTGTCCCCCATAACTGGCTGAAAAACAGTAAAACAGGTCACAGCACTCTGACACACAGGCTTATAGGACAGTCTAGCCACTGTCAGAATTAGCAGAACAAAGTAACACTAGAGATAATCTGATGGCGAGAGGCCAGCGCAGAAACACGAGCAACAGAAACCAAGACTACATGGCATCATCGGAGCCCAATTCTCCCACCGAAACAAACATGGAATATCCAAACACACCAGAAAAGCAAGATCTAGTTTCAAAATCAGATTTGATCATGATGCTGGAGGACTTCAGAAAGACGTGAAGAACTCCTTAGAGAAAACAAGTAAAAGCCTACAGAGAGGAATCACAAAAATTCCTAAAAAATCCTGAAAGAATTCAGGAAAACACAATCAAACAGTTGTCACAAAAAGGAATTAAAAATGGAAATAAAGCAATCAAGAAAAGAACACATGAAAATAACCCTGGATATAGAAAACCAAAAGAAGAGACAAGGAGCTGTAGATACAAGCTTCACCAACAGAATACAAGAGATGGAAGAGAGAATCTCAGGAGCAGAAGATTCCATAGAAATCATTGACTCAACTGTCAAAGATAATGTAAAGCGGAAAAAGCTACTGGTCCAAAACATACAGGAAATCCAGGACTCAATGAGAAGATCAAACCTAAGGATAATAGGTATAGAAGAGAGTGAAGACTCCCAGCTCAAAGGACCAGTAAATATCTTCAACAAAATCATAGAAGAAAACTTCCCTAACCTAAAAAAAGAGATACCCATAGGCATACAAAAAGCCTACAGAACTCCAAATAGATTGGACCAGAAAAGAAACACCTCCCGTCACATAATAGTCAAAACACTAACGCTCCAAAATAAAAGAAAGAATATTAAAAAAGCAGTAAAGGGAAAAAGGTCAAGTAACATATAAAGGCAGACCTATCAGAATCACACCAGACTTCTAGCCAGAAACTATGAAAGGCCAGAAGATCCTGGACTGATGTCATACAGACCCTAAGAGAACACAAATGCCAGCCCAGGCTACTGTATCCTATAAAACTCTCAATTAACATAGATGGAGAAACCAAGATATTCCATGACAAAACCAAATTTACACAATATCTTTCTACAAATCCAGCACTACAAAAAGGATAATAAATGGTAAAGCCCAACATAAGAGGCAAAGCTATACCCAAGAAGAGGCAAAAACTAATAAATCTTGGCAACAAAACAAAGAAGAAAAAGCACACAAACACAACCTCACATCCAAATATGAATATAACAGGAAGCAATAATCACTATTCCTTAATATCTCTCAACATCAATGGCCTCAACTCCCCAATAAAAAGACATAGATTAACAAACTGTATACGCAACGAGGACCCTGCATTCTGCTGCCTACAGGAAACACACCTCAGAGACAAAGACAGACACTACCTCAGAGTGAAAGGCTGGGAAACAACTTTCCAGGCAAATGGTCGGAAGAAGCAAGCTGGAGGAGCCATTCTAGTATCAAATAAAATCAATTTTTAATTAAAAGTCATCAAAAAAGATAAGGAAGGACGCTTTATATTCATCAAAGGAAAAATCCACCAAGATGAACTCTCAATCCTAAATATCTATGCCCCAAATACAAAGGCACCTACATACGTAAAAAAACCTTACTAAAGCTCAAAACACATTGTACCTCACACAATAATAGTAGGAGATTTCAACACCCCACTCTCATCAATGGACAGATCATGGAAACAGAAATTAAACAGAGACGTAGACAGACTAAGAGAAGTCATGAGCCAAATGGACTTAACGGATATTTATAGAACATTCTACCCTAAAGCAAAAGGATATACCTTCTTCTCAGCTCCTCATGGTACTTTCTCCAAAATTGACCATATAATTGGTCAAAAAACAGGCCTCAACAGGTACAGAAAGATAGAAATAATCCCATACGTGCTATCAGACCACCACGGCCTAAAACTGGTCTTCAATAACAATAAAGGAAGAATGCCCACATATACGTGGAAAGTGAACAATGCTCTACTCAATGATAACCTGGTCAAGGAAGAAATAAAAAAAGAAATTAAAAACTTTTTAGAATTTAATGAAAATGAAGGTACAACATACCCAAACTTATGGGACACAATGAAAGCTGTGCTAAGAGGAAAACTCATAGCGCTGAGTGCCTGCAGAAAGAAACAGGAAAGAGCATATGTCAGCAGCTTGACAGCACACCAAAAAGCTCTAGAACAAAAAGAAATACACCCAGGAGGAGGTAAGGAGGCAGAGAAAATAATCAAACTCAGAGTGAAAAATCAACCAAGATTAGAAATTCAAAAGGACCATAAAAGAATCAAAACAGAACCAAAAGTTGACAGATTCTTTGAGAAAATCAACAAGATAGATAAACCTTAGCCAGACTAAGAGAGGACACAGTCGTGAGAGTGTGTCCAAATTAAGCCAAATCAGAAATCAGACCTGTAGAAGACCCTCCTTACCAATATTATCAAACTTCTATTCCACAAAGAATTGAAACAGATGGAGCACTACTAGATTCCTTCCTAACGAGCCTGAAAAACTAGGGCAACATCTGAACACATGGGCTGGAAAAATTTCCTGAACAAAACACCAATGAAAAGCATATGGAATCAAATCGACAAATGGGATCTCATAAACACAGCTTCTGTAGGCAAAGGACACTGTGGTTGAGACCAAAACTGACAACCAACAGATTGGAAAGATGCTGATCTACAACAGATAAAGGCCTCCCTTATCCGTATACAAGAACTCAGAAAGTTGGAGCCAGCAGGGGGGACAAATAGCCCTATTAAAAATGGGGTTCAGAGGCCCTAAACATAAAGATTCACAGCTGAGGAGATGCCGAAAGGCTGAAGAACACCCTAAAAAGAAATGTTAACTTATCTTTGGTCATCAGGAAATGCAAATCAAAACAACCGAGATTTCTCACCGGTAAGGTAGCTGCATCAAAACTCAGGTGACAGCAGAATGCTGTGGCAGGATGTGGAGAAGAAGGGGTGCTCCTCATTGGTGAGTGGGATTGAAGATGGTACCCAACCATTCTGAAATCCAGTCCCTGAGTTCCTCAGAAAGTGGACGATGAACGCCTGAGGATCCAATATACCTCTCTTGAAATATCTTAAAAATTACCCAACATATAAAGACCGTGCTCCACTGTGTTCATTTACGTGTATTATAATAATGACTGGAAAAACCCAGATATCCTTCAAACAGAGGAATGGATACAAATGTGGTACATCTGCACAATGGAATATTACTCAGCTATCAAAAACAATGTCTTTAGCAAAATTCGTAGGCAAATTGAAGCAACTGGAAAAATCATCCTAGTGGACCCAATCAGAAAAAACACACATGGTATGCACTCATTGATAAATTGGCTAATAGCCCAAATGCTTGAATTACCCTAGATGCCTAGAACAAATGAAACTCAAGACGGATGATCAAAATGGAATGCTTCCTCCTTCTTTAAAAAAGAGAACAAAATACCCTTGTCGAGAATATAGAGGCAAAAGATTAAAACAGACAGAAGGAACACTCATTCCAGAGCCTGCCCCATGTGGCCCATATATATACAGCCACCCAATTAGACAAGATGGATGAAGCAAGAAGTGCAGGATGACAGGGCGGATGTAGATAGCTCTAGAGAACCCGCAGCAAGTACAGCAAACACAGGCGATATGCCGGCAATAACCACTTTTAGACTGAGAATAGGACCCCCCCGTTAGAGAGGAATCAGAGAAAAGAACTGGAAAGGCTTGGAAGACTCAGGACTTATATATACAACAATGTAACAACAGAGCTTCAGGGACTAAGCCACTGCCTAAAGACTAACATGGACTGACCTGGACTCTGAACTCATAGGCAATGATATCCCTGATACAGAGCACCAGTGGAGGAAATACAGGTCCTGTAAGACTGAACCACAGTGAACTGGGTGTTGGGGAGGGGCAGCAATGGGGGGAGACGATGAGGAGAGGAACACCGCATAAAGGGAAGGGGAGGAGGGAAGAGACATTTACTTGAGAGCAGGAAGGTACTTGCCGAAATGTATATAAAAATACTCAAGTTAATACAAAAAAAAAAGTTATAACAGTATAATCAAAAATATGATGAATTGATCATTTCATCCTCTGATACCAATGGAGATTCCTATTTACAACCTCCTAAATCGTAATTATACTTGAGGTGTCTCTCAAAGTCTAGTCTTGGATAAATGGTTTTATTACAGAGTTTCTACTTTGCTTATATAAAAGAACAAACTTGCATATTTGAGAAATTGTTTGTGAATATCATTTTATGAAAAAACACGGTTCATGCACTATATTTCAGTGAATATCTGAATTTTTGAATTTTTGAGCTAAAAGGTATGTTTTATTTTATACATTCACGTCAAAGCTGTTTCTTTTTTTACTCTCGTAAATATTAGTCATGTGGCTGAAAATTTTTTAGAAATTATCAAAGTGTTATAAATGAATAAATCTGTTCATTCACTGGCAAAAAAAAATCCTATTATTGATGATTCTTCCTCAACCTCTAATCCTGTCCAATAGCACCACTCCTCATGACAAGTATGCAAATATATGAACTAGCCCATTCTGTTCAAATCATCCACATTTGTCTCTCAAATATCTACTACCTATAATATTCCACACTACCTATACCAGCATGTTAGGTCTCTTAATAACCAAACCATTATCATATCTACAGTCATAAATCATAAAAATAAGCCTTTCCTCCAACTTACATATTATGTTTTTTAGACACATTGGGCAAAAGTAGGCTTACATACAGACAAGCCATTTTGGGAAGTGACTGTATGCTACTCAGAAGGCCATAAGGGCAATCAAATATTTGGAAGAAGACCAGTGATGCTGCCTTTTAAATTTCATCTTTATCACAATCATAGGGAAAGAAATGATGGGGACAAGAAAAACATCCTTTGGGCCTCCCCTCAGTGTAGGCTGGGGTCACCCAGCCTCCAGTGAAAAGACCAAAGCTCTAGCAAGGTTGTGAGAAGGGATGTGAGGTGGTGCTGGGTATGGAGAAAATATCTAAGGTTCTGGCTGTCACAGGCTACCAAGTAAGGATATAATATCATCCTAAGTGTCCTTGCCTTTGGTGGGATTCTAGACATCGTGTTGGAAATCAATGCTACAGGCTGTCTTTGGTCATCCTATCCTGAACGATAACCCCACCACTGTAACACAACTGCCCCCCATTTCAAATGTCCACATCCACGCAATGGCCTCACAAAGGGAGGTATTTGTTTAATTTGATAACAGGCAGGTCCTTCTTTAGGGAGTTGGCAGGTTGTTAGTAGAAGCGCCAGGAAAGGAAGGAAAACTAGTTCAAATAAGTAGGGCAAGGAGAAAAAACAGAGAAAGAGGAAGGAAAAAGAAATGAAGAGCAAGAGGAGGAAAGAAGAAGGAAGAGGAGAAAGGAAAAAGGGAAGAGGATGAAGGAGAAAGGAAGGAGGAAGAAAGGTGAAATTACAGCAGTACTGAACTAACATCCTATCAATGCATAGTATTATTGTTATCGTACTCTAGAGCCTAAACATTTGCATACTGTACCTTAGCCCGATGGTATTCCACCCTCATTGGACAGCAAGGAGAATGAGCTTGTAAAGTCTGATCTTAGTGGCAGGAGTTCGATCTTAGGTCCTCACTTCAGAATCTGAAAAATTGAAAAAATAAATACAAACCGTGCATCTCGTGACTCTTTGAAACATCCAATAAGATATAGCCAAAATAAAATGGGAGGTAGAATCTGTCACGCCTAAATATAAGTATTCATATAAATATTTATTGCCCTGTTGAAGGTGTAGCCTCTGCAGTCATAACCCTTGCAGTGCCCAGTGGGGAATGACTCCACTTAGGTGTGGCAGATGCTAGACAGTCATGAGAACTTCACAGCATGCAGGCTGAGAGGCAGACACTTGTAGATAGTACTACCTTTTCTCTGTAGTGGAAGTGCTGGGAGTTCTTCAGAGGCCATTCCTTGGCACCTGGAGATGACTCTGGCAACCCTTGAAGAATGGATCAGGAGAATGAGACTGTGGGGTGAACAATTATGGTGCATTGGAGCCAGCCGTGGCTGGCGTGTGCAGATGCAAAATCTTGGCAGTAGAGAAAATGGCAGTGGTTAAGTCCAGTACATGCACTGGTTCAGTGGCCAGCACCCACACAACCATCTATAGCTCCAGTTCTGAAGGATATTCACCATGCCTTCTTCCTGGCTTCCACGGGCATTGCATCATGGCTTGAAACAACCACATGCAGCCATACATGCAGGCAAACAACTGTATCCATAAATAAAATTGAAAAAACTTTAGCACTATTTTATTAATTAATTTCCATTATGAAAAAACACAAGGGCCAACTCAATATGGCTCAGGGACGACAGCTGTGATTGACCTGAGGAACTGGTTAATCTCATAACCATATGGTGGAGCAGAGGAAACCACTGCAAGTTGTCCTATGATGTTACACCAAGCATGTCTGCACATGTACATGAATAAGTAGAGAAAATATTTTGAAGGGCAAAGGGACATTGTGTCTGTTTCAGGCTTCTGGCATGGAACAGGATGTGGCACTGCTCGTTTACCAGAGTCTGTAAGAAAGACACTTGGGGCTGGGCTTGGAAAGGAAAGGGTATGACAAGAAAGGGAATAAATGGCTTGACAATTTGGAAATCTCATAAAGTCCCAGGTTAAAATGACTGAAGCCATGCAGTTGCGGCACAGGGCAAGCGCTAACTGACAGTTGTGGCAAGCAGAGGTTTAGAAGACTATAATTGTACACATAGATGATGGAGGAGCAGTCGTGAAGGGACTCCTGAAACTATCAGTGAAAATTAGCAAAGAAGGAGCCTGACTGGAAGAGAATAAGATTATTAGAAGCAGAAAACAAGAGTAATAAAATGATTAGCAGGGGTAGAGATGTGGCTCAAAGGCCAAAGCACTTGCCTATCATGTGCCCAGGGACCTGGGTTTGATTCTTGGTGTGATTCTATTTATTCAAGTAGTGATTAATCAAATGCTATGGGGTACCTTAGAATACATATAAATCCTTAATAAAAGAGCCACATTTATGTGGTTTTAGATCATTGTGATGGTCAAGTGTGGGAACCTGAGTGAAGCTATCAAAAGTATAATTTGTTTTTTAAGAGTAAAATGTGTGTGTGTGTGTGTGTGTGTGTGTGTGTGTGTGTACTTTGTATGCCTCTTTATACATCTATAAACCTAATATACCGTGTACATTTTCCCAATTTATGTGTGTGTGGATTTTCAATTACCTACTCTGTAATTGACCAACCAATGAGAGGGACTCATCAGGGACAGATTAATTCTTCCCTGTCTCTAGTTCTTTGTCTGATTAATGAGGGACCCATGAAATTCCTTCTTTCTATACTAATATGTCCCATTGATATTTCTATTGTTCAGAATCTTTTTGATGCACCATTTCTAAGGAAATGTTTTGTAGGGACCCCTTATTGGATTTGAGCCCTAGCTTTTTGACTACGCATGACTCAAAGTGGCTAGGTGACTCCAAACTATTTGTACAGATGTTCACCCCTAAGATGACTGCCATAAGTCTTAAGATTGTTGGACAGGGCCTCTCCATGAATTTATGGCACAGGAAGATAACATTCAAGGGATGCTCAGCTCGAGCAGATACAGTTATCTCCTCAGTCTGCCGGTGTCTACCACCTGACCTCATCCTCTACCGCCTGACCTCTTTGCCTCCATATCACCTTATATCCTCATCTCTCCTCTGTGTTTCACAAGGACCTCCCCTACTGCAAAGCCTTAAGCTGTAACGTTCATCCCAATAAACAAGATCTTGACAATGGGAAATCTTGTAGTCTCCTTCTTCTCTTGCCCTCATTTGACCCACAGGTGAAAGCCTCTTCAGGACCCTGAATAACTGGGTCCCCCGCTAATTGGGACAGTGTTTCATTGCAGAAATAATTGTTTTCCTGGTATTCAAAAAATCAAAGAAAAAATAAGCTATCCCGTGTGAAAAGTTGGGGTCGTGGAAGGGGTTAGAGGATGTATTTGGGAGGGCCGGGAGGAGAGAAGTGATGTAATTCTGTTCAATTGAAAACACTTTTAAAAAGAAGAATAAATAGCAAGACAAGAAAACATGGAATCTTGATGACTTTATTTTTCATTTTAACTGGTGATGTAGCTTCAAAAGTTAATTTATGAATTAGGATAAAATGGAAATTTTATTGCCGGAGCATAAAGCACAAGTTGATAACGTAGGATAAACGTTCAAATGCCCAAGCAAGAAAAAAGGCTAATTTAAAAGGCTAATGAATTCAGAAGAGCTCCATCTGAGCCTAGGAAAGAATCCATTTATAGGAGTATAAGAATTTCTTTCTGTTATCTCAAAATCACCCTCACTGCAGTTGTAATTAATGATGATTAATTTTTAAAAATTCAATGATGTTATACATGCTCACATGATGGTTAAAAAAGAGCTATTAAAGTGTTAATTGGCTTTCCATTAGAGTAATAAGCACTCCAAAATGATCAACTCATAGAGAAAAAGGTTTATTTTGTCTCCACACTTTTTCATGAATTGCGTCTGTCTTCCCCCCTTTCTTCAAAGGCTCAGGCAGGCAGGAGTATCCAGCAGTATGGAAAGCTTCTTGCCCACATGGCCTCCCCTAGATGGAAAGATAAGAAAGTGGGAATTCTGTAGTCCTTCAGGCCTTCCCAATGACCTAACTTCTCTCAGTGACCCCTGCCTCTTAAAGGTTTCACTTTCCCAGTGAGGTGCCTCACACGGAGCACCAGAGACCTTTGACTGAATGCTCAAGTTGCATGACTCCTGTCTGTAATGTGCTTATACTCAAGATGGTGAATCAGTTAAAACCACAAAGGCCATGTAATTGTCACAAGGGTGATGGTGAAAAGATCCTCAGATTGCTGGTGGTTAATAAAAGTCACCCAGAAATAAGTGGGCAGAAAGATACCCAGTGAAATTATGGCTGAGGGACAAGACCCATAGGCGAATAGATGAGGCCGAAAAAGTAAACAGAGCAGACCATAATAAACTTTATGAACCACAGGAAAGGAATTTGGATTTAAATTATGGATTGTCTAAAATCATATCCTGTGACAATTTGCCTCATCCATCCAGAAAACTGAGTAGCCTTCACCTTGAGGTGACCTGTGACCCTGAAAAAGAAGTGACAATGACACTCATAAGCCTCCCGATGACTTATTCCACATGAATATCACTATGACATCATTCCTCATGAGCATCATGATGGCGTCCTTCCTCGTGAATATCACTTTCTGTGACATCATTCCCTCATAAATATCTCCATGACATTATTCTACATAAGCAGAGATGATACCTTTCCTCATGAGGCCTCACCATGAGTTCCATCCCTCGCGAACATCGATGAGAGAGACCTTGGAGATACAGCTTGGATATAAGCATATTTAATTTCTAAATTTTGGTACCATCTAGGAGTCATGTGAGTCCATCTAGGGTAAGTGTTCTGTTTTGCTTTTATGGAACTTCCACAAGGCATGTATAGACTGATGAAGGAAATCAGTGTAGGGAGAATTAAAGTGGTTCTTGCCCTCTCTTATTTCTGCCTTGAGCTTCATATTTGGAACCATAATTACACACCCCCCAGGAACACAATGTTGTGATAATTCTTGTGATGGGAACACAGTGTGCTCAAAGAAAAGGGGGGCTGGAGGAGAAAAGCATGGCAGATGTAGCATGGAATTTGGCAGGCAGAACAATGAATAGATTCAAGATGGTGGTGAAACTACCCATAGCCATAATAGGCACAAGTAATGAAAACTTGGAATTTTATAAAAGACATATAGTTCTTGTTTTTCTGGCTTTTTCCATCAAAACTTCTCAAAAGCTGTCAGTATGGGATAGCTATAAAATCTTTTACCTTACAGAAATGGGTTTGTGGGCTCTGAGACTGTGGGAATATGGTCATGGTTCCATAGCTTTTAATTTAACTTTTTTATTCCACTGACTTCATTAACTTAAGTTACTTTTCTGTGTTTGAAATTTTAGAGATAAGCTTTTTAAATTAATAAATTAAAAATGAAATGAGATTATTTAAATATAGGTAATAAAAATATTTTTGCCTAATTATACTCTATCTTGGGCTAGCTTTAGCCCCCTAAATAGTGATGTCTTGCCCACCTCTGTAGCAGACCTAACAAAGACCTATTGGGATATATTTACATGGTTTGCCATTAGCTCTCCCCAACCCAAAAGGGGGGAACATCTAGCATCTCAGGCTTGTAGCTGAGGTTCCCCATCTTACAATAACTGCTTCTCTTATGTTTCCAGCAAGGTATCTTTAAAACACTTTGATTTATAAGTCTTTGTTCTGCTACTAAAACTACCTCCACATTGGACATTATAATATTATATTTGTAGATTACCTAAATGTGTATTCCAGGTCCCTGACCATCCTTACTTACTCCATAAAACCATGTCATAAAAAATATATATATATATATATATATATATATATATATATATATATATATATATATATAGAGAGAGAGAGAGAGAAGAGTTCTGTCCTCTAATAATGAATAGACTTGTCATACAGCAGAAAGGAAATTCTGTTGGTTGATGTGCTAGAGAGTCCAGCATAAGAACAAGCAGCTGCACTCTTTGGGCTTCTGCTAAGGTCAGCATGTTATGGTAGGAGCCCATGGTAGGATTAATTGGTTATCTCACCAGCTAGGGATTCAAAGACTAGTCTGCATGGACACAGTCCCCAAATCCTATTTAGAGTCACACCCTCAATGACAAGACATGTAAATCATGCCACCCTGGGGCCAAGTCTTTAGTGTGGACTTTGGAGGGACATTCCCACAAACCACAGCACACCATCTTCACTTTATATTTGAGGAAGAGCAAACTGTGAGCTCTCTACATGTTCAAAATTTAAACGAGAAATGTCCTTTAGGCTCTCGAATCTGAACAGAGACCCCTGTTGGTGGAACTCTTTGAGAGTTGTCAAAGGTTACAAAGGAGCAACTTTACTCAAGGAAGTAGGGTTGGGCTTCAAGAACTTACAGCCTCACCTCTCTTCTAGTTCACTCCTGTGCTTCCTATGTACAGCTTATCCTCCTGTCCCTGTCACCATGCCTGCCCCACCATCAAGAACTTCAAGTCCTCTGGAACAAAAGCCAAATTAGACTCCTCTTTGAACTGCTTTTAAAGGAGAGCATTTTATAGCAATAGAAAGTAGCTAATACAACATCTAAGACGTCTTTTCTTTTAATAAAAAAGAGAGAGAGAGAAGAGAGAGTATGACTTTGTCTAAGCTATCCTCTCAGTGCTTTATTTGAATTCCTAAACTTGTGTGGAAAAAAGGCTCAGATGGTCCAGTGTGTCAGCTCTGCACTGTCCCATGTTGTTGGATTTGCTTTATACAGATCACCTGTGAGCTCTCTGGGACTCTAGTTTCCAAAGAATTTTAATCTTGGAACTTCTAAAGGGCCAAGATTTATGTGGCCATAAGTGAAACAGTTCTGGAATGAATAAGATGTAAAAGTTTAGAAATCCTCAGGCTATTCTCTAAACAAAGATGTGGGAAACTATTAATGTTTATATTGAAGATTCCCTTGTGTTGGGCGTCTCTCCTTCTCTTTTTCTTTCTTTTTTTCTTGTTTTTTTTTTTCTTTCTTCTTGCCATTCATTATAGGATATGAATGGTTGTATCCTCTGACATCCCTCTGCTGTTGCCCCTGTGTAAAACAACCTGGGCTATGGGAGGTAGATGACAGGGTGCAGAGGAAGTTAACCTACTTTACTCATGAAGGGGTGAACATTTCACACACACACACACACACACACACACACACACACACACACGCATGCACTCACTAGTGTGCTTATGAACTGACAAAGGTCTGCTAAAGATCTGAAAGGAAGAAAACAAAGGAAAATGAAGGAAGAAGGAAATAACTTCACTTTTTTTTTTTTTTTTCTTTTGAGGCAGGGTTTTTCTATGTAGCCCTAACTGTCCTGAACTTACTCTTGAGTCAAGGCTGGCCTGAAACTCAGAGATCCAGCTGCACCTCTACCTCGGGAATACTGGGACAAAAGATGTGTGCCTACCTACTTCACCTTTTTTAAATGTCTGGCTAAGCTGATTTATTTATAAGACCGGGAGGCTCCAGGCTCAGATCACCCAATGTTTTCAGGGATTCACAGAAATCTTTAGTTTCCTTTAGAATTAGCTATTTAAATAATATGTGATGTTTATGTGTTTGGTTTTCTCCCAGCAGGCATAAGCTTTAATTAGCAAATGTGTGTGTTGGGGGGGGTGCCTCCCAAGGGGGTAAACAGTTATGGCTCCTGAGAGTCACATGTGCCCCAGGAGAATACATCTGTGACAGACATCGTACGTTTCCAAAACTGGGACTCTAATGAAACTACAACTCCCTTAGTAAATAAGCTAGTGGTAGTTCTCAAAGAAAAGGCATTCCGCTAAAGCTGAGCCATCTACTAAAAGCATAAGTTGATCACAAAGAAAAATAGAGGTATAAAAGGACTATGAACATGTTACTAGTGGCGAAATAAACAGGGGGCGTGGGCGTGCGAAGCGTGCGGCGTGCGGCGTGCGTGCGAAGGCAAGGCGTCGCGTGCGTCAGCGTGCGCATGCGTGCGTCGCATGCGGCGTGCGCGCGTGCATGCATGCGATCACTCTATCAGATCACGCATTATTTTAACAAGGTGCGTATTGCGCGCAGCGTGCGCAAGGCAAGGCGTGCGGCGCGTGCGTGCATCCACGTCGCAAGGCAGCATTCAACAGGCTACCAGGCTGTGGTCAAGAACTAACCCCAGGCCATGCATCTGGCTGCCTCACCAGTGGTGGTTGTGGTGAAATTGACCTCAGCTAAGTGGGGCAGGATCTATAAATCTCATTCCACAGGCAGTGGCCGGCTTCACCTTATGGCCCCAGAGGCAGGCTAGGCCTTCCTCCAACTGTGTGGAAATCTCTCTAGCAACCGCCAGGCCCAGCTGGGATGTGTCGATTTACCGTGTCCATTGGTTAAGCAAGTCGTGTGACCGAGATGAGTTTCTAGGGCTGGGAAAATGTTCGCTTCTGGTCAGGAGTAGCTGTGAAGTTACTTTACCCTGGGGAATACCTTGCTGAAAGAAATCTGTGGCCATTTTTGCACAATCAACCATATCTTTTCTCCAAAAAATGTTCATATTGATATCTCTGTGATGTAACCTCCATTTTGGAGTTTTACGTTCAATTAGAATATTTCTTAGTTTTTTAAACTAAAAGCTGGGTTTGTTTCAAAGGTGTAAAAACTGCAGTTACATTTAAAATAGATAATTTGTTGTTCAAATCTGAAGTTCTACCTCCTCAAACACGTCATTTTGTAAAAATGCTCATAAAAAAAGTATCTTCTAACTCTTTTAAAAAGATGTAATACATCGTTAATGTCTGTGGTCACCATACCACAGCACTGCAGAAACTCGGAGAACACGGGAGCACCACAGGAAGCAGAGCTACGCATTTTAAAGCCCAACCATTTTTTAAAGGCTGTGTTACATCAGGGTGAGCTTGCTCCACACAGAGTCTCTCTGGTGTTGATATTGTCTGGTTTTCACCGGCTGTGAATCTCATGGTTTTAATGGCTATATGTCCTGATGCATACTCACCCACTGCTAACCTACAGGCAGATGGGAAGTGAAAGTGGGGGTTTTAAATAAAGTCGTTGCACTATGGGGTCATATCAGGGCTATTAGAAGTTAAATTTTAGTTTTTCTTGTCCATAGCTCTGAACTCTAGCTACGTGGTTGTCTCTCCTGGTTTTGGATTACTGATGAGGATACAGTGTTCCCTTTTGAGGTGAATGTATACATGCTTTTTTTCTTTTTCAGTAAAATGCCTTGCTTTGGGTTTTTTTCTTTTTGACTCTCATAATATTAGTACTGATGTGTTAACTGACGCGGTTCTCTTCAAATTTCCAGTCCACGGCTAAGTAAAGGCTTTCTATTCTCCAGACCCTGCAATGACAGTCTCACTTACTTACTGCCCTCTTGGCTGCACCTACCAACATCCATTAGCTTGCTCTCTGCTAAACAGTGCTTAGCCCTGGGACAGCACCAACCTCTCAATATACCACCAGAAGAGCTCATTATCCGGGAAGATGAACTTAAACACATAATAAAATTAAATAGAAATTACACACCAACTCTGGAAACATTGTCGTAACAGGCCAGCCTAGCAGACTCTATCAGGGGGAACGAAACAGCTTTTCACCATGAGCCCATTTTGATGAGACAAAGTGATTCTAATGACTTGTGGCTTGACAGGATAGATGACAATAGATTTGTAGTACAGATCAGACAGCAATATGTATGTGCATTTCAGGATCTCCCCTGGGCTGGCTTTACTAGATGGTCAAGGATGGAGAGGAAGACAATTTCCTAGTAGGTTCATTTATTCAGTCATACCGGAAACGGAAAACCCCATATTTTAATAACAATTTAGGGAATTGATGATATGTAGGAAGTAATTGGGCTCAGGATTAAATTTTATTCCCTCCTCCTTTTATCAACAGATATGCCAAATAGAAGAAGTGTGTTTGGTTTGCCCTGGAGTTATCTGTATTTTGATGCTAATTCCACTGCCCCAAGGACAGCTGCCTAGTCAGGAACTCAGAACTCATGTGACTTCACCAGAACCACCTTTCCCTTGAATTTGTAAAGTACTGGTGAGGGGCAGGTACAGGATAGAAGGAGGCCTGTCATTGGAGGAGAAGGAAGGATGGGCAGGAGAGAAGTTTGAAGGAAGAGGAGGAGATGGGAATGGAAAGGAGGAGAGGAGAGGGAGAGAGAGAGAGAGAGGGAAGCTGGGGCAGGACAATATGGCAGGTGACGTTAAGATTCCACGCTGTACCTTTACAGGTCGTTATGAATGTTCTTAAAGGATGCATCCATCCTTTATACTAAACATACTTACTGGGCTTTGTATGTTTAGGTGGGCAATTATATCTTACCAATTGGGTCAAAGATTATTGTGTTGTGCGTTCTTTTATGTGACGATTTGAGTGTAGCAAAGTGTATGGCGGCAGGAGACACTGGGCCACCGAGGAGTTGGAATGTGTTTCTGCCAATATAGATTTCTTGGGGCACCTCAGTGCCAGACCTAGCAAGGTAAAAGACAACCATACTTTTTTTTATTTTTTATATTTTTACAACAACAGAAGCGTAAGACAATCTGCATTTTATAGACTTCATATGTGTTGTGTTTAACAAAATATAAATATATTTAAATCATATTTCTACTCACATTTGTGCAGACATACTTTTTATGTGTTTTTAGATAAAACTTACCAAAATTTCTAGAGGAATTTTTCATCCCGTATTAAAAGTGGATCAGCCACTGTCTTCAACACATGATTTTATAGGATATAGTCAACAGATATTTGCTGAATGATTGATATATTCATAATACACATTTAGAAACCTAAGCTTAGGTGCATAAGAATTATCTGTCTATTCTGCTTTGAAAGTGCTTCTTTCTGTATGGATATTCTACTGGATTAAAAAAAAAAAAAGATTTATGGTCCTAGGGTTAATTTTAGAAAAGGTTTCATCTGGCTCTGCCTTTAGCACTCCACTCTCTCTCTAGTCTATAATATAATAATAACTCAGGAAGAGGAGATGCGTAGATAAATACATATCCTAGAAATGCTCACTATACACACAAGCTCAGATTTCACCAGACCACCTAGGTTCCCAAGTTATAAGCAGAGGGAAGCACACCCCTGACAGTTAGTTAATTGAGGTTAGGCATAAATGAGAAAAAGCTTTCTCTTAGCAAACAACGCAGTGGAAAAGAAAGCACAATTTTGCAGTCTGTATTTTCCTCATATTCATTAAAATACTCCATACATTGACAACGTTACATACAATCTGCAGTGTTCACCGCGGTTTCTTCTTCATCCAAGGACTGAGTGAGGGTGGGAATTCCTGACGGTTTACATGTGAATAGTACTAAAGGTCAGCAGAAAAAAATCGAAGTTTGAGTTTAGAAGCTACAAATTAATGAAGGGCATGTAATAGTAAAACTGTCTAGTGATAGCATTCTGCACATAATGAGTACTATAGCATTGACCAGGTGAGTAGGAAGATGTGGCATTTTTGTCTTAGTAAATGTCATTAGGTTTCAATGTGCCATTTCCTGAGCCAATTGCTGGGGTTAAACTACAAAGTAACTCACCTAGAATCATTATTCTCCCAAGATTTTAGGAAATTAACTGCATCTGGCATGATGTCTTTGACTTGTACTAGAAAGAAACTTAACTGAAATCATCTTTTTATGTAAAAATGTGTTTATTCCCATTCCTCTTCCTTTTCGCCATATTTATAAGATATCTAATCCCCTGAAAGGGAACTTAGATGACTATAATATAGTCTTGTGAAAAGTAGAACAGTTTTGTTAATTTTGGCAGACAGAACCCTTATGGAAAGAAAATTATTTGGAATTAAAACTTACACAGAGAACAATGTATACAGTAGAAAAACTAAAGAAAATAAAAACCTATGGCATAGTTTCTAGGTAATAATTTAGGTCTTAATTCTTATATCAACTGAGTGGTTATATTTCTTTTAATATCAAAATGTTGCTTCAAGCATACATACCTAATTGAATGCGTATGCATTCATTTTACAATTAATCCTCACATTTAACATGCAAAAAGAGACTATCTAAGGAAAAAGAATAAGATAAATTTGCTTGACAAATTTCAGCATGAAAGAAATTTTTTCCCATATGTATGAATGATTGTGGCTTCCCAAAACACAAAATATCAACTTGGAAGAAAAATTAAATCATTTTCAGCTGTAATTTAGTAATTTGTAAGTTGAAAAGGTATTTTGTGTTCAGTTTAATATATAGCTTCTAAAATGTGATCATGGTAACAGTCATCATTGATGTCAATTGCCTGTTTTCTGCTATGTAGTATTATGAATACATCTTTACCATGCACAAGGAAGACAGCAGTCTGTGAGTAAGACTTTGAACCGGATCACTTGGTTTTGAAGATATCTGTGGAAAGGAACCTTCTACAACATTGCTCTCCCATTGCTCCCCCAGCCTCAGGTGCATGTCTTTTCAAAGCCGTCAGCTACATCAGCTACACTTGCAGTAATTTTCCTCTGCAGCCAAAGTATAATTCCGGTGGACAGGAGAGCAAGAACAACACTGGGATACAGGAGTTCTAGACCCGAGCAGCCACCTTTTCCTATGTGAACCTTAACACTCAACTTCTTCAGTCTTTGCTTGTAAAACCTTGGGTTGGACTGGTGAGCTGAAGATCTGTTTCAACTCTGCTGCTTTCCTCTGCTCTGACAGATCAGAGGAGCTTTGACTGTACAAAAGTCCTCAGTACGTGAACAACTGTGCTTTGACTCCTGACAGCGAAGAATTTGCATCGGCTGAGTTAAGACCTTCACTTACTTTCTCCTTAAACACTGAATTCATTGTATCCCCAGTTGATCGTAAGACAAATCAGGTGCCCTAAGTTACTGCGTTTTGGAAGGTTATGCACTTGTGATGGAGTTCCTTTTAAGAAAATGTATTTTACTTGAATACAATGATGTGTGACTCTGAATCAGTGGTTCCCAACCTTCCTAATGACATGACCATTTAGTACAGTTTTTCATGTCCTGGTGACCCCAATCATAGAATCATTTTGGTTGCTACTCCATAACTTTAGTATTGCTACTGCTATGAGCTTTAATATAGCTATCTAATATGCAGGGTGGTCCTCGGTCACTGTTGTTGGAAGGGTTTTTCAACCCCCTTTTTTCTCTGTTGAGAATCACTACTCTAAATTCTAGCATTTTGAAAGTAGAACCAGGAGGATCAGAGTTCAAGGTCATCCTCAGCTATGAAGCAAATTTGAGGTCAACATTGACTGTTTGAAATGCTGTCCTCCATAACAAAAAGAAAAAGGTAAATAAGCCCATGTAAACTAACTTTTCATTAACTATTTAACTACTTTCTCTCTTGTGCTTTCTACTATAGGGGAACTTTAAAGGTAATTGTGTCTATTTTTCGCCCCAGCTCTTCTTCATTCACTAGTCTGTATTTCTTCCCATGTAACTGTATCATTTTCCCACAGTCCAATGGATAAAGCCATAGAAGAGCTTGCAAGCATTCTTTCCGTGCTGGATGCTACTGCCTCAAGGCCTCATTTGCATGCTTATTTTTTAAACAAACGCATGATGGGAAAGGGTTCCGTTACCCCCAACATGAACTTCTTCTACTTCTGGCCCCAAGCGTGGACCTTTCTCCTAGCTGGGCCCTTTGTCTGGTCAGGAGGGGCCTATTTATTAGGAGCCACACAAAATAAACATGAAACGTTTGCCATAAAATATGACAACCACTTTAAATAATGTTGACTTAATTAAACTTTAAACTGTATTTATTAATTTTATGGCTTCAGTGTGAGCGCTTCTCGGATGTTTACTTCAGTGGAAAATCCATCATGTGAGGGCCTTGAGAGAATTAATCCCCTCACCCCTGGCACAGAGCTCAGCTCCAACAATCCTGATCTAAATATTTAGTGATGGATGATACATGTTTATGAACAGAGGGGCAGAATGACACAGAGATGTGAACTGCACTTTCCATCTCGAACATACACTTGGAAAGACGCTGGAAACGGAAGTCATGCCAACCAGCGGAAGTTAAGGGTTTGGGGTTTGTTTTTTGTTTTTGTTTTTTCTTTTTTCTTTTTCTTTTCTCCTTGTCTCTTTTCAGTCTCCTTTGTCCCTTCCATCTGTTACTGGAATCTTTATTTTAAAAAGGAAAATTCTACAATCAACTTTCCAGAAAAGATGGCCTGCTGACTCTTGTGGGTTTGGTAGCACATCCGTGAATAAACTAATAGCCGTGCTGGGTGTCAGCCAAAGGTTACGGGCCTCTCCAAATATTTCTAGAAAAAAAAGTTTATCACTAAACTGAAATTTCTCATTAGTAACCCTGTGGTGTCTAATCTGCAAAATTACATGATTAACTCCTTTGCAGGGTAGGCTGTACTTAGAGCTTGCAATCCCATGGGAAGTTATTAAAAGTACTGCTGAATAAAAATACCACTGAAGGCTTTAGCTTTGTAGTTGGCCTCTGGGGTATAGGAAATAGATCATTAGATGAATACTTTATAATCAAGCCATAGATCACTCACAATTATTAAATGGCTGTCAAGGAAATTATTATTTTAAAAGTTGAGGACTTTTGAGTTGTGAGTTACAAAACAAATAAAAGCGATGAAAGAATTTCTAATTTCCTTTGTTCTGTTCGGGGAAACTGAAGGGAAGAGTAACACCCGCCACCCAAGTGTTACTGGAGAGGTGATATTTAATGTCTCTTTCAAACACAGATAGCTTACTTTTGTTTTGTTTTTCCTGGAGTTGATTAGCTGTCCCTTGAACAAAAGAAAGGGTCCTTGTAGTGAGAAATTAAATGGGGCAAAACAAATGTTAAAGAGCATGGGATGGAGGTACCATGGATATGTGCAAACCATGTGAAAAGCATTTTCCTGAAGACGAGTAGCTGTGTGCATGCTTAGTAACTCACTAGAGAGTCTGGGAGACACTTCAGTCTTCACTCAACTCATAAAACTGTCTAATAGCCAAGACACTTTCATTGCCCATAATGAGAGCAGAATACAAAAGTAAGAGTGTTCAAGTGAAAACAATACAGCATAGTCTCAGGTCTTAGGGCCAGAAGCCAGGATACAGTATGGCTGCCTTAGGTAGCTTCACTAAAATGTTTGCTTCTTGAGCTAATATTCCAAGTTTCGAATTTTACCCACTTTGATGCAGGTAAAGATGTTTCAGATACCAATCTCTCACTTTGCTATACCTACTGTAACTTTCTCACTAAGAAAAAACAAGAATCCTAATCAACCAGGAATGTAGGGTTTTCTTTAATCAATCTCTGACTAGGATAGCAGTTTAAAGTAAATAATCCCCATTGCACATAACTGAGAAAGGAAGAAGGTACGTGATAGAAAGAATAAGGAAAGACTGAGAGATAACACTAAAGATGCTTGGGAAAGCCATAAGGAAACCTATTATTTTGTAAGTGACTTTGCAGTGCATATATGCGTATATAGGTTTAATGGAATCACCTCATGCAGCAGAATAATACCTCCTAGAATTCAGAGCTTCACAAAAAACCCCAGTGCCAAGACAAGGAATGCCTTTCTTTGAGTTGTTGGTCAAGGAGTCTAAGAGACTCCCAAAATAATATAGATTATCACTGTTACCATAGCTCTTGGTTGCCTACCAGGATATCTTCATGATGCAATAGGTATGACCCTATTGCTAAAGACACCACACACTTCAGTCCCAGAAATTCAAGAAATGAAGCTATGTTAAGAAATCCAAGTACAGCGTCTATAAATAAACAAATCTGAAATAAAAAAAAAAAAAAGAAATCCAAGTACTTGAGCTGGAATTCTCCTCCCCAAGGACTAGCTCTTATGGCACACAAAGGCCAAGTACAAGTTGTCAAAGGAAAAAAGACATCAACAGTTCTACCCAGATGTGAAGCCCATGAACCACAATGGTCAGATGAGCAAGAGATCATTAATGGTACAGTAGTGGCTTTTATATCTTGGGGGATAACCAACAGAACAGTCTAATGGACTGAAGGCCTGCTCTACAGAAAGGAACTCATGTCTGGTCCAGTAAAGCTAACCAAGAACCTGTGGCTGGCAAGGTCATAGATGCTAAAGAACTTACCATTACTGCATTCCTAAATTAACAGTTTTCAACTGCCTTCTAAATACTTCTCCTTGTACCCATAGATAAGAGTAGCTCTTGTCCCTCATCAAAGTAACTTCCTTTTACAGAAGACAGAGTCTGTTAGAGATCCACAACTAGTCATAAGGCAGAGAGTAAGTGACTAGGTGGTGACCAGCCCCAGATGGAAGATCCATTAACACAACTCCCGCACCTAAGTCTCAGGAAACATCATGGAGGAGCAGAGTGGGCAGAAAGATTGGAGGGGCATAAGTACGGACACACAGCTGTTTTTGAGTCTGCTCTCAGAACAACAGAGATGCTGCTCTCCTGAATTCTCAACAAGATGGCTGGCTGCCTGCACCAGACCTGCAAAGACCACACCCGCCAAATTCCAACATAGATGTGAAATTTCATAAAGCCCCATCTCCTATATGAGGAGCACCAGGAAGTCAATAGTAGCTGAGTGAGGAAGAATTTCCTTCAGAGACAATTCCCCAAGTCCTAAGTTCATCCCTAAGACCATGTTTATCTAGGTAGCACTAACCGGACTCAATATCATGAGTCTCTCTCTCTCTCTCTCTCTCTCTCTCTCTCTCTCTCTCTCTCTCTCTCTCTCTCTGTGTGTGTGTGTGTGTGTGTGTGTGTGTGTGTGTCTGTGTGTGTGTGTATGTGTGTGTGTGCAAAGCAATAACAATTATAGATGAATATACCATGAATTCAAGAGAAGTCCGATGTTACAGGAGCTAGAGAGGCAGAAAAAGGGGGAAAATGACACAATAAAATAGTCTTAGATAAATATATATGTGTGTACATATATTTATATGTACATATATGCTTATATTACTATGTATATACATATATATTTATATTAAAGCTCTGTTGGCCAATCACACTGGCACTTGGCATTCACAAAATATCAGAATTAAAGTTGCTGGATGGACTCAGTATACAATGCCTATGCTATGGGAAACCTCTTACCCACAATAGCAAGCCTTTTGCAAATTTCCAAAAGTCATATTCGATAGAGGAAGCAGAGTAGGACATCGGCAGAAGATTCATTTTGTTTAGTTTCCATTTTCAATTCTCTGACTCTATCCAGAAAAAGGACATTATGTTAAACTGTCATTAAAGAGGAAATGCATGACAAATGTAAAAAGAAATAGAGATTTTCCACTCAGAAGTGGACAGGAGTTCCACTGAGTAGTTATATAATAAGCTTCTGGTTTGTCAACTATTATTGTGAAAGGAAAATGTGTCTTCCACTTCAAGTCAATACAAGCATAAAGTACACAGTAGACTTTAACAGGAAAATCTGAAGATAATTGCACAAAATCAATTTGTGTTATAGGTGACCTACTATGCCTCCCTAGCTCATTGACCGAGGCCAACAAGGACTCCGGCAATGTGTCTACCAATGTTCCCTCTATCATGGATAGAAAGTCTTGCAGAATTCCCGTCCCCAATGTGGCACTGGAAGTTCACTGAGTTCATGGCAGAAACCTTATTTACCAAAGAAAGAATGTTTAAGGAGGAAAAGGCTGATTTATCTCACAGGTTGGACTTCATCAGCAGGGAACCCCAAGGCAGGACTCAAGGCAGGAGCTTGAAGCAGAAATCACAGAGACACACTGCTACCAACTTGATTCGTTTTCAGGTTCCTTTCCAAGCTAGAGCTCAAGACTACTTGTCCTTTCCTCCCCACATTGGTTTTAGCCATGGTGCTTATCACAGCTACAGGATAAATCAAACCCATGAGAGGAGCTGGTGGCTACTGTTTTCTTTTTGATGCTCACAAACCACCCTTTGCAGGAAGAGGTGGAGAATCTCCTCCGATGATGCCTTGTAGTTGACATTGGGTAGAGACATCCTGGCCCTGGACTCTAAGATTGAGACTCAGACTCAGAATTCTTGCCTTTTAAGGTGAAGGTAGGAGGCAGGGGTGAAGCAGGGTGGGGTAGAGGCAGCTTTCACTCATGTTCTTACCACCCGTCACCCGGAACTTCAGTATGGGGTGATGGTAACCTTTTAAAGGGGTCTAAGCTCAATGATACTTGCCCTGTCGATTGGACACCCATCTTGTATGAGATTACCTAGGTAAGAGGAGCTGTGGTGAATGTTAGCAGTGAGTATTGATCTCTATCCAGTGGATCAAGAAAAATCAAAACCACAGTGATCGCACTAAACCCTGGGCATGGAGAACTGTGAATGACATGAATGTTCCAGGATTTGCTGGTACTCGCTAGAACTTGCCATTCTTGCTAAGCTTATTTAGAAATAAGATATATTTTGACAATTCTTCACATATTACTCAATTTTACTCATTTTATATCTCCTTATTTAATGTTGTCTTTGATATTTTTAATCACCGAAATGTTACTATTATCAATCGATATTTGATTTTTTTAATTTGAGTATAGTTGGTTACCAAATACAGAAAATCTGTTGTGTTTTTTTCTTTTAAGTGGATACTTGGTTAATGTTTTTAGACACACTCCTAAATATTTATTTTAATCATGGTTCTGTGGAATAACACAATCTTCTCTTCTTTAATAGCTATATAGATTATTTAAATTTGTTTTCTCAGTGAATTTTCCAGAGACTTCTGATGAAGTTTTACTATAGTAACATTAATTAGCCTTCTGGTAATGATGAATTATAGATCATACAGTGGTATCAACATTAATTTTGTTCTTTTATGGACACTACCCCATTAGTTAACTATTTAACATGCTAGAATTTTTATAACTACTTTTAATTAATTTTCTTCCATTTCCTTGCCATATGGCATTAGCAAAATGCCAGGGATCGATGGGTTGAGTGGAGAGAACCCCTGAGTTTACCGCACAGACAGAGGAAGCAGTAAAATGGAAGAAGTTGATGAAAAGGAGAAAGGAAAATTACAGTAGACTGAGGATGAAGCCTTTCATATCAAGTGCTCAGGCAGAGAGGCCAGCCTGGGGAGGAGGCAGAAGTCTTTCTTTGGCAAAGCACAAAGCTGGGGAGGATATAAGTCCTGACTGGAAGAAAGAATATGCTTGCTACCTTTGGGCATCACCTTCTGCTCATCTTTGAAAAGGAAAAAAAAAAAGAACGAAAACAACCAAATGAACAGATAAAGTAACTTTCCTTTATAAGGTAGTCGCAGGCAAGAGCTGCAGGCATAACAGAGAGCTGCAGAAGGATGCAGTTTGCATCTCAAAAGCGTGGTCAATGTCTTCACTATTTATTTTCTTCGACTAAAATAATAAAATGAGGTAGAAAAGCAGTTAAAGGATTGCCAGAAGGAATACAAACGCTGATTTCCGTTTTTGTAATAGCATGCAGACTCAATGAAAACAGTTCAGCATTTTAGATTTCTGTATGTGTGCCTGTGTCTGTGTGTGTGTTGGGGTATGTGTGCAGGTATGCGTGTGCGTGGACGTGTGTAGGTGCCAGAGATTAGTGTTCACGTCTTCCTTGACAGCTCCTCCCCTTATATATTGAAGCAGGCTCTCTCACTTGAATCCAGAGCTTGATCATTTGCACAGCCTCGCTAGCTGACTTGTCCCAGGGATGAGCCCTCTGTCTCCTGAGTGCTGGGGTTACAGCTAGGCTTCCATGGCAACCCAGCAGGGACAGGATGCTGGGAATCTGAGCTGCACGATGAATGTTTTATCTGTGGAGCCACCTCGACAGTTGCTATTCCACTTTATTTTGTTATATTTATTTACCTATTCTGTGTTTATGTTTATGCAAATTTGTGTGTGGGTGTATGCATGTATGTATGTATGTATGTATGCATGTATGTATGTATGTATGTATGGGAACATTCCTGCCACAGTGTGTGTGTGTGCACAGTTCAGAGGGTGATTTATGAGAGTTTATTCTCACCTTCCCCCGCATGGGTCCCCAGGATCAAACTCATGTTGTTAGGCTTGGCAGCAAGGACTTTTACCTGCTGAGCCTGCTTCTTGGCCTTTCACCTTATTTTGTGAGCTAAGGTCTCACATTGAGCCTGGAGCTCACCAATTTCACTGGACCGGATAGCCAGTGATCTCCGAGGATCATCTAGTCTCTGTGTCTCCAGTGCGCCGATTACAACGACACACCATTGAACCTGTCCTTTTATGTGGATTCTGGGGATCTGGATTCAGGTCCTCAAGCACCATCTCTCTATCCCCATTTGAGAATAGTTTTTGCTTGTTTCTAAAGTGATGAGATGGCTTTCTCTCCAATGGCTTGTCCTATCACTGCTTCGTGCAACACTGTGGCCCTTGGTTGGATCCACACTCTCTGGCCTTCTGCCCTATTAGATAGAACATGACTCACAGGTGATGGTAATCATCTGTGAGGTAATCTTTCTTAGAAGCTGGGAGGTCTGCTCTTAACATTATGCAAAGCTAGATTACTAACGCCAGGGTCTCTGGTGTTCTCTTGGTGAAAACAACGTGGTTACAATTGCTCTCTCATACAATAAAAAAATGGAGAACGTGGCCAAAACCAACATTAGAGAATTCATGTTTCACAGGGACCACTACTGATTTCATAATATAAATGAATCTTGCCAAGGCATTTTTGTAAGATTAGAGCAATTTTGTTAAACAAGAAAGCTTGTTCAAATACATAGACTTAATTGTTTGTTTTAATCATTAATATTTTTATTAGACAACATATTGAGCAAAAATCTTAAGGAGAAAAATGCCAAATATTCACACATAGTCAAGTCTTTTGTAATGCACTCCCTGGCATCACTTATTAATTGGTCTATGAGCTACAAGAAGTCACTAAATTAGGGATTAGAGAGATGACTCAAGTCATTAAAATGCTGGCTGTACAAACCTGAAAACATGACTTCAATCTCCAACACACACACACACACACACACACACACACACACACACACACACTAAACCACTTATGGGGGCATGAGCTTGAAAGCCCAGTGCTAGGGAAACAAAGACAGGGGCTTCCCTGGACTCCATTGACCAGCTACCAGCCAGCTCATTGAGCCCCACATGCCAGGGAAACTGGGTGGGATCCTGTCTCCAGAGAAAACAAGAAGAAAAGCTCCTGAGTGTCACAATGGAGGTTGCCTTCTGGACTCCACACTTATGAACACATTACACATACATGAACATGCACACACACATTTTAAAAATGTAATTCCTTAAAGTGTTTGTTACTTTATGCCAGCTATAATGCGTGGTCAGAGACAGCAGTGCCGTTCGCTTCATAAAAAGCAAATCAAGAACTTTACAGGTGAAAAGCACAAAGCTACTAGATTTTTGTTTTATTATAATTATTGTGTCTCAGAGAGGAATAAAAATATACTGCTCATGTGCTTTAAGAAAAATAATTTAAAGCATTCCATTCAATAAATAAGATAACAAAAGCAGGTTTTAATGTTGTATATAGCTAATGAAGTCAATGAAGAGGGAGAGGAAATGGACTTGAAGAAGCCAAGTGAACCTGTCACAGAGAAGTAACGACGGACCTACTCAGAAAGAGACACAGCAGTTAATACTGATGTGGGGACTGTGAATAGTGGGTTTGTTTCACAGAGAATGCCCTTTACTGTATGCTGTCAACTTTGGTCTCTTAAAGTCATAAATGTATACCTGTTTTTCCACAGAAAATGCAAATATCCTGGCCCCTTGCTGCATGCTGTACTGCAGTTAAAATTAAGGCAAGAATCAGAGATGATCCCCAGGCAGCACTCCAAGTCTTGTCTGTCTGGATTAATAGTTTATTATTTGCACTAATCTGCCTAATATCTTTCTTCAGTCTCTTACCTCTAAATTATCAAATGGAAAATAAGTCTTAGATTAAAACAACAACAACAACAACAAAATCCAGCAAATACTATTATTGTGTTACCTTTCCGTTATGGTAATAAAACACCATGACCAAAGGCAACTTAAAGAAGGCACGGTTTCCTTTGTCTTATGATACCTGAGGAATAAGAGTTCACCACAGCTGGGTGGGAGCATGCCATAAAGCTGAGAGATCATATCCGCAACTTCTAGAAAGAAACAGAGATAGCAAACAGGCAATAGCAAGAGGCTATGACCTCTCATAGACCACCCTCAGTGACTTACTTCCTCCAGCTTGGCTCGCCCACCTCCCTAAGCAGAGCAGCCAACCGAGAACCAAGCGTTCAAATGCCTGAGTCTATGGAGGACAGTTTCATTTAAACCAACACAGTATGTAGTCTAAGAACTTCTGGGCCTCCGAAAGGGGAAATGGAGAGAGAAGCCTACTTCATAGCTTTATCCTTCTTTTCTTAAAGGAGTTCATCTAGAATATAAGCCCAGAGAACAAAGATACTAGCAATAAATAACAATAATGATGATAGTAATAATAAAAACATCAGTGTGGCATAACTACAAACTTGGAAGCAGAGCAGAGAAAGCAGTGAGTTGCCTGAGGGAGGATCTAGAAATTAGAGGCAAGCAGTCACTATTTCTTATACTGAGCTCAGCTCAATGCTGGGCCTAACACCCTGAAGTCACGCTGTAAAGATGAATTTAGCTAAAGAGATGGTGTGATAGCTCTTCTTGGTTGTCAACTTGACTGCCTCCAGAATCAATTAAGACCCAGGCTGGTGTACCCGTGAGGGAGTTTTCTTAATTCAATCTTGTGACGTGGGAAGACCCAGCTTTAATCTGGGCCACACCTTTGGGCGGCAGTCTACATAACAGACATGGAAGAAGGAAACTTTGCTCTTTCCTTGCTCTTGCTCTCGCCGGCAAGTCCATCCCATCACTGGCTTTAGAACCTACTTCTTTGGGATTCTAGCATATACTGAGAAGTAGCTAAGACATTCAGCCTAGTGAACATAAGTTAACTTACTAGATTCTCGGACTTCCATTGGTAGACAACCATTGTTGGATTAGCCTGTGAACCACTGTAATAAATTCCATATATTTCACTAGTTCATTTCATCCTATCAGTTCTGTTCTGCTAGAGAATCCTGACTAATACAAATGGATCTGTGGATAAAGTACATTTGATATGCAAACTTGAGTTCAAACCATGGATGTGTCTTCCTGTGACACTAGCTATAGAGAGCATAGATGTGGGAAGGGTCCTGGGAATCAGTGGCCAGGCAGCCTTGTCAGAAGCCTTGCTTCTGGTTCAGTGGGAGACTGTGTTGAAGGTATAGATTGACAGAGGGAGGTGGCAGTAATCCTCCATTTGTCTCCTAATGCACATGCAGAGGCACGTGCACCCACACATGCATGAATGAAAAGAAAGAAAAGATTCACTTAAAGACACACCTGTAAGAAGTATAAATCATTCAGAGAGTTTCTAAATTAAAACAGAGGGCTTATTTGGATGAAAATACAGAGGTTACCTCAGAGTTGTATCTGAGTGAATCTTGTTGTGAGCCAGTCAGCACGCAGAGATTTTTCACAGCTTCATTGGGAGATATTTGAGAGAGGGAAATACATACTTAAAGTGTAACATTTGAATTATCCCCTTGATATTTGACACGGTCATTTCACTCAGAAATGGCCTCACTTTACAGATCCTGCTTTCAATATGTCTTCATACCCAAAGCCTTATGTCTCCACCTCCGTGCCATCCTCCTCCAAGTCTACATGAGTGTGCACGTCCTAGAACACTATAGGGTTATACATTGTTAATAGTGTTCTTAAAGACCAAATGCTTTCAATTTTTATGATGGTCAGGTTGCTAGCTGGTTCTATCCTGCATTGAAATTGTGTCATGTAAGAAATTGTTGCCTAACCTAAGATCACAAAGATCCCCATGTTTTCTTCTAGATCTTATATAGTTTCAGTGTTTCACTTGGCTTCATGTGCAAGGCCAATTGTAGTGGGTTGGTTCAATGCTGCTTGTATTCTAATGCTAAGTACTGGTTCCTCAAGATATGGTTGCCCCCAACAAGCAGATCCTCACCTATTCAAGTGAGGCCATGTGAACTTTCTCTCCAATTTAACTAATCAGTAAAAGGCTAGAGCCTGTGATTGGGCAGTGGAGGGAGAGAGGTGGGGTTCGAGAGGAGGTTGCAGGTAGAGGGAGAAAAAGAGGAAGAAAGGAAGAGGATGGAGTAAGAAGCTGCCATAGACCAGAACTGTGTGGCTGAGAGACACCGCAAGTAACAGGGACATCATAGCTTGGGAATGAGTTAGTCTCGCCCTAGAACTGCCCAATCTAGTCTTGTGACTTATAACTAAAATATCTCGATTGTGTGTCTTTTACATGGGTTTATTAGGATTGAAAATTCATACTACAGCCAATGAAGTTGAGTAAGCATGGACTAACACAATAAGCCAGAATAAATCATTCTTCCTGGTAACACTTGTTTGTGTTACGACATCAAAAGTCTTACAAAGTGGCAGAAAAAAAAATAGGAAAATTTATAATATCTGGTAATTTAAGACATGAGGTTGGTACACCTATACGTTTATTTAAGAAGGATTTCAAGTGTTGGGGAAGACAGCTCACTGGTTAAAGTGCTTGCCCTGAAAGTGTGAGGGATTGAGTTCGGATCCCTAGAACCCACAAAACAATGCTGGGCGGTTATGGTGGCCAGCCTGTAATTCAAGCCATGGAATGAATAACACAAGATCCCCAGAGTAAACCAGCCAGTGAGAAAGGCATATCAATGTGCTGTGATCCATCCGACCGAGGAACTATACATCAGTGAATCTGAAGGAAGACGATGAAGGTTGATCCCAGTTATCAACCTCAGGCCCACAAGTGCATACAATATACACATACAATACACATGTATACATGTCCACATGTGCACCATTCACATGGATGTGGCTATACACATGGAAACACAGACACATACACACATAAGAATACCACAGAGAGAGGGAGAGAGAGAGAGAGACCACATGTATAGCACACATACACAAAAATAAAAGTAGAGGGCTGGAGAGATGGCTCAGAGGTTAAGAGCACTGACTGCTCTTCCAGAGGTCCTGAGTTCAATTCCCAGCAACCACATGGGAACCATCATCTGGAATGAGATCTGATGCCCTCTTCTGGTGTGTCTGATGACAGCTACAGTGCACTTATTTATAATAAATGAATAAAGCTTAAAAAAAGAGTGGAAAAAAATAAAAGTAGAAAAAGAAGGATTTCAAGAAAGACATTTAGATAGATCATTAAAAAAAAATAATGCATACATTTTGAGTCATTAACCCTACATTTAGTGCTTTCTCCTGTAGATAGAAATGCTGTAATGGAAGTGTGCTCACTGAAGCATTGGCAATTGCTCTAGGATGGCCTTTTCTTTCCCAACTCTTGCTGCTGTATCTGGCTTTGTGGCCTCCTGGTTCCCCACAATGGCCTCTGTGCTCTTCCAGTGTCTAGAGCCTCGGGGAGCTTCCAGTTCTCTTCTTCACTTTATAAGAAAAGGCTTGAAAACAGAACAGGAACACACACACACACACACACACACATACACACACACACACACACACACACTCTCACGTACACACACACACACACACGTACACATACATACATATAATTGCATTAATAATTCCTCTCTGTCACAGAGGGCAATTCCAAGAACAGCGATGGAAAGTTCCTACAAGGAGCCAGCTGCTCTTGGACGACCATTTTCTTTTAAGTGACATATTTACATAAGTCAAGCATGAGGGTGGTTAGGGACAGTCCTGTCGAGAATTTCTTCTGGACAAATGAAGCTGACCATAAGTCAACACCAAGAAGAAGAAATAGGATGGTGACCATTTTCTGGGTGCTGAGGAAGGAATTTCCACACTGCGTGAGAACCATGGCTGCTGACTTTGAAAGCAGATTACAGCTCTGACCACTGATAGATTTTACCCGGTCTACCCAACAGCAAGTAAGCTGTATCCAAGCTATGTTCAATGGGGCTCCGACCTCCCTGTGCACACAAAGTAACAGCATTTTTCTCATTGCCTCACTCCATATTCAATGCTTCTCTCATACCATACAACTCCATTGAAGCCTCCCCTCCCTCCTCTCCTGGTTCCCCTCCCCTCTCCCTAGATGCTCTCCTCCTCTGTTTCCCCTTTGAAAAGAGCAGGCCTGCCAAGGATATCCACCAAACATAGCATAACAAGATGCAGTAAGACTAGGCACAACTCCTCATATCACGGCCGGACAAGGCAAACCCAGGGCGAGGATAAGAGTTCCAAGAATAGGCAAAGGAGTCAGAGATCCTCCCATAAACGCCCCAAGCTAACCACTCACAGCAGGTATGCAGAGGACTTAGCACAGAGCCCTGCAGGCTCTGTGAAACCGTTTGAGCCTTGTTTACTTGATTCAGTGCTGTTCTCCTGGTATCCTGGCTCCTACAATCCTTCCTCCCCTCTTCTGCAGGATTCTCCAAAATCTACCTAAGGTTTCTGTGTGTCTCTGCATCTCCTCCCATTAGCTTCTGGGAGACGCCTCTCTAACAGTGATTGGGTACTGCCTCTGATCTTACATTCGCTGTGTATCATCTGGTAATCAATGAGCAACACTCATTAGGAGACGCAACTGATTTGGAAAGTCAGGATGGCTACACATCCCTCTACCCATCTGCACACACATAGACAGTGCGGTCTCGTACAGGTCGAGCAGCATTTTATTCTTGCTATACTTTTTGTGGGGATTTTTTTCCTCTGCTGAGATAAGGATTACATGAGTGCTTGCAGAATTCAGCAAGATACAATAAAAATGATTTTGATCCCAAACACTGCTGACTGTGGAGCTGATATCTAACCCAGATCGTGTCATTTTGACTCTATAAATAAAGGATCTGACCAGTTCAGGCTAGCCAGCTTGTCTAAACAGGTTTCAGCTGTGAAGAGATCCAGGTTCCAAGTGTCAGGGCCTTACAGGTATGACACATCCACACGTTCACACACATGAAATGACACGTATACATGTTTGCATTCATGTATGAAACATGCACACATTTGCACGCATAACGCAACTCAGTTACAGACGTTCACACAGAGTCTGCGCATGCTCCGACATTCTTCTCACACCTGCAAGGTTCAGCATGTCTGCCCTACTTTTACTCAGAAGACAAATAACACAGAAAGAAAGGACAATCTTCAGACTTTCCCCAGAGGAGGACTGACTCGGTAGGTACCAGAGTAAAAAGTATGAATACCAATTGTAATAGGCACTGGCTATTTTGTTTTGAGGAGAACAAAGAAGCTGGGACCAGGGATGGCCGGGTGGTGGAATTCCAATGACATCAAACCTTGACTTTGGTTTTAACAGGGATCGTTCCTAAGTTTCTTTTAAGAAGAATTTTCAACAATCTCATTTTTATTAGCCGTTTGTGCCCATTATAGTTTTCTAGTTGCTAGTTTGTGATGTCTTTAACATAAATAAAGTTCTAAAAGTGTCTCGTGTGAGGATTTGCAGGGCTGGGCATGCTGTTTAGACCATATAAAAAGCCACGCAAAGGACTTCCCCGTGTAATGGGACTCTTTTATATTTAATAGAGCTGTCATATAAACATATACTAGCATTTAAAATGCAGTTTCTGGACTATAAAATAAACACCATCTCAATTATTGCTGTTGGCTTTCACATGCGCAGAGCTCAGCTCATTAACCGAGCTTTAAGTAATTTATGTGAGACGCATTTCAGCCATCAGAGAGCCACATAATGTGCATATGCCTGGAGGACGCAGCCATTATCAAGGGAAGAATGTTGTAAGTCCAATATGCCAAAGGTCTTATGCAGATTTGAACAGATTATAGCTATCTTTAGGGTATGATAGGTATTATCCGTATGATGCCACAAAACCAGTCAATTAAGCCATATGAATGATTACAACAGTCATCTACTATACGAATGCTCTGGTTACAGAACATGTCATCAGCATAGTCTTTTGTGGTAGGTAAAAAGAGTTATGCTACATATACATACATCATGCTGTTGCTTTCACTGGATGCATTAACAAGTCTTTTCTTGCTTTTAATTTTTGGGATGCATGTTTGGGAAATTTAAAAATTCTGTGGAATTTGTAATATCCCTCTGTTTAACAAGTTTATGTGAGTATAGAAATGATATAGATATATTAAATGACAAATGTTTAAAAGAAAACACACTGTCATTGCCAAGTATTTGGGGAGTGCTTGGTATGTTGATGCATAGTGCTAGAGCCAGTGACCATCCCTAGGTAATAAAGTACGGAGGGGCAAAGGCCTGGGAAACCTGAAACTGCAGGAACTTTGAGACGAAAACCTAGAAAGTTACTTTATAACATTAGGACATAGAAGACTTTCTCAGATTGGTCATTAATCCCACAGACAATATAAGAAGATGATTGACATTTTATGTATTAATATTTAAATTTTCTGTGTCCAGTAACAAAATAAAATTTTAAAATGAAAACAAGTCATAGACCAGGCAATTATTTTTAGATATGCTAAAGCCTCCATTCCTGGGGTGTTTCGTCTACTACAAAGCAAAGGGCAACCCCATACAGTGTACAAAAGGAGCGTCCAGAGAAGAAAACACGCTGACTGGGAAATCTGTAATGTCACCAACCTCTGCTGGATGATATGACACGTAATAATACTAGCGGGCTTCACTTCTAGCTGCGGCCAGCATGGTGGCCCTGCATGAGATTTAGACTATTCATGTAAAACAAGAAAAGTTCTGGAAGCATTTCTAGTCTGTTTTAAAACAAGAGACCAAAAGTTGGATTTTTGGGAGCCAAGATTCTAAAAGGAAAGGAAGAACAGAGAGAGAAAGAAAGAGGAGAGAGGGGAGGGGGGGGGGGGGGGGGGGGGGGGGGGGGGGGGGGGGGGGGGGGGGGGGGGGGGGGGGGGAGGGGGGGGGGGGGGAGGGGAGAGGGAGAGGGAGAGGAGGAGCACATTGCAAAATGCACTGCTGGCTTTGGGTTCTAGCTCAGTGGTAGAGCGCATACTTTGCAAAATGCACTGCTGCCTGGATCATGGGAATATTTGCCAATCCATAACTAAGAGTAATGAGGGTAAAGCCAGGGGAAAGTGCTACCTAGGAAAACTGTGGCCAATGGCTCAAAAGCAGGGAGAGGAAAGAGCAAAGGAAACTGGAGCTCAGCACCTGTTGCAGAAGAAGGTTCTGGGAAAGCATCTCCGTTCTCCATGAGAAGATGGACGAGCCACACTTTGGCCTTGAAACAAGGGGACTAGAATGGGTCTCTCTGTCACTGAAAAGTGCTTGGGGCAGCTCAGTGGCAGGAAAGCAAAAGGCCTTCATTTTTTAATTTCTGACTGCTCAAAGCTTAATTATCTTTAACTCGTTCCACCATTACAATGTCATACTGAAAACAACAACAAAAACCACAGAGCATGACAAAAAAAATAAAAACAAAACAAAACAAAAAAAACCCCAACAACAACAAAAAAGGGAGAAACTGGAGGAAACAAAAATAGTTCCTGTCGCGCCCACCTCGTCCGGCAAGGAAGACGCAACACGGTTGGATTCTTCTCAACAGCCTTTACTGCAGGACACCTTCTTTGTTGATACAGGGAGGCGGCGGCAGCCAGCCCTAAGTGTTACAGCTCCAAGTGTTACAGCTCCAAGTGTTACAGCTCTCAGTCCGCTCAGTATTACCGCTCTCAGTATTATCCCTGAGCGGCAAAGCCGCTCTCCTTTTATACACTACAGCATGCTAATATCCTTTCAGGGATTGGTCGGGCACGAGTCACCCCACTGCCATCCCAGCTACTTGTCCTCCAGAGATTGGCGCAGCATGAACCTGCATGAACCTCCATTAACATAGTAACGCCCCAGCCAGACTGACGCCAGGTGCAAAACCCCACGCATGCTCAGTACTGTTGTTAGGAGGGCGGCAGATTCACCTCATTATCATACAGCTGCTGCGCCTCCCTACATCTCCCCTTTTTTGTTTAATAAAATGACTGGTCTAGATCTGGGTGTCACGTCAATCTTGTCATTGCTCCTGTCTTAGGTCGTTCCCTAACGATGACTGCCTTACCTGGTTGGGTCACCCTATCGCCACTGGGCCCGTGTCTTAGGTTGGTCCGAGCTCGAGGAAAGTTGCCGCCCCTGGATACAATGACCCCCACATGACTGTGACAAAAATGATCTAGGGCGAACTCTTAATCTTTCAAAGAGGGCAGCCATATATTGGGAGAAGCACCATGTTCTATAGCGGTCATAGCCTGGTAAACAACCTCTTTGTGTCTGGCATGTTCCCTTTTTAAACGCCAATAAGCCAGAGACATACTCCGCATCCCAGGAGGACAATAGCTCCACAGGCAAACATGCCCGCCCACTCCTTAAAAAAGGAGAAATCATTGGTAACCCATGAGGTAAAGTCTTCAATTGTGATGGGGTCTGGTCTAGTGCTGTTGAGGACAGCAATCTGCATCAGCAATTGTCTGGATAGTTGCTCTGCTTTCATGGACCAGTTTCCTTTCAAATAATTTGAGATTTCTTTGCTCTGTTGAGAATGCTGAGAAAAGTTGGCTTGCAAAGGAGTAATGCATAAACCTCTTAGGGAGGAAATGCAAGACAGCTGTGTCATATGATACAGTGCTTCAATTTGTTCTTGAACTAAATCTATCCTTTGATTGGCTAATAGAAGGCCAGATGCCAAATGAGTATTAAATTCTTCTTGTATCTCTAGCGCCATTGCAGTTCTTTCTACAATCTGATTGACAGTCTCAGCCGTCTGTATTTGATTGGTCATAGCGATTGCAGCTGTAGTAGCTGCGGCAGCAGATAGCACGATGGCTGAAATTATGGCTGCCGTAATTCCAAAATCTCTTTTAGTTCTCAGCAAATTAAGAATAGGAAAGCTATCTGGGTTTGCCTCCACTGGGATTGGCACAAAGGAGGGAATCTTGACCATCACTGCAGTGTCATTGTTGCCATCCCAGCATTCAGCTAAATAGCAGACTACATCAGAGCTATTACAATTTAAAACACCATTACTGACATTAGTGCTTATCAGAAAGAAAAAGGGTGATCTAACACATACTGAAGTACTAGTGGCAGTATTATGTTCTAAGAGGTTATTATATTGAACATTGGTCAACCTGGTATCATTTTTTCTGGTAGCCGAAACATTATACAGCGTGAAGTTCTCACCCATCAACCTAGCAAAGGGGTCAGGGATGTATATGCCCTTGCTCATTGGACAGCACCCATTGAAACCAAGGCCAGAGATTATGCTTGCAGTCTTATTTTCCCCCAATCATACTGTACATGGCCAAGAGGAGGGAAAATTCAAATCCGGTAGGAATTGTTTTGTTCTATGGAATGGACTCTGACATGGGGTAAAATTAGGTGGAAACCCTTGATGCGGGGGCAAGCAGGTAAGACTCTACGACATGGGGTAGAGCTATTCTGTGCATAGTTACCTTGCCCTGGGCGTGATGGAACACTACAATTATGCATCACAATTAGTGTTGTAATGTTCAGATCAGCAGAATTATCGACTGACATGTCCTCGCTGGGTGAAGAGACTCCCTGGGCGATTTGACTCAAAGCAGCCAGGATAATCCCGGTGTTCATTGCGCTGTCACTTATAGGATTCAACCAATTAGCTAATGTGGCTCTACGTAACCAAATACAGGGTAGGGAAGAGTCTTTAATGGTAAAACATAAGGTATGCAACAGAGAAACGTTAGTGGCGGCATACCATTGGGGCATTCTCCAGTTGGCACTATACAGGAACATCACGCAAAACAGGAGGTAGAGAAAAGGTTGGCAAAACAGTAGAATTGCTATGAACTGGCATGGGTACTGGCCAGGATCTGGCAATAGCCCACAAGGTGAGCGAATCAACCTGTATTACCATTCCCAGTAGTAATAGTAGGGTTCGTAGTCTCATCTTCAGGAAGAGCAGAAGGCAATTTTCGAGTCAAGCGCTCAGGTACCCAAATTGGATTTTCTTGATTCTGCGGAAAAACACAAACAGCTCCCCTAGATCTCGAGATCACGGGATCTGGGCCACACCATTTATCGGTTAAGACATCCTTCCACTTTACTTCTGCATTAGTTATAGGTGTAGTAGCAGCATGGCGATCCGCGGCAGAGCGGCCATGCACATCCAAAATTAAGAAATTTAGAGTAAAAAGAGCTAAAGAAAGTTGTTCTTTTGGTGTTCGGCCACTGGCAATTCCCTCTTTTTGTTTTTTTATAAGCTCTTTTAAGGTACGATGTACTCTTTCCACAATTCCTTGACCTTGGGGATTGTATGGCAATCCTGTAGTATGTTTGACCTGCATTGTCTGGCAAAATGCCTGAAAGGACTTTGCAGTGTAGGCAGGCCCGTTGTCTGTCTTGAGACTATCAGGCTTTCCCCAGGCTGCCCACGCCTCTAAGCAATGACTAATGGCATTACGAGCCTTTTCACCAGTCATCAGAGTAGCATGTATAATACCAGAACATGTATCAACAGAAACATGAGCATATTTTAAATTTCCAAATTGAGATATGTGTGTGACATCCATCTGCCAAAGTTTTAATGGGATCAGACCACGAGGGTTAATCCCCACATGAGGAGGGTGGTGAAATTGAATACAATTTTGGCAACGTAACACCACATCACGAGCTGCAGCTCTAGAGATTTTAAATTTTTGTTGAAGAGTGAAGGCAGGAACATGAAAGTTTTGATGAAATTCTCTAGCGAGATCAACCGGAGCTGCATGAAAAATAATCTCTCTACGAGTACTAGCATCCACCAGGGCGTTATTGCTGGCCATGGGACCAGGCAAATTAGTATGAGCTCGAATATGTTGTATGAAAAATTTATTTTTTCTGGCCCAAATCAAATTTTGTAATTCTAAAAGAATTTGACATATAGTACTAGTCGACCGAATTGGCCCTGCAATTTCAAGTGAGCGCACCGCATTAACTACATAAGCAGAGTCAGAAATTAAATTAAAAGAATCATGAAATCTTTTGAAAACTTCCAATACAATTTTACATTCTGTAATTTGGGGGGTACCTGGACCATATTGAATTAATACTGGTTCTTGAGAATCAACCATATAGGCACCTACACCTGTTTTGGAGCCATCTGTATAAATATCTAACGCTCCAGACAAAGGCTCTGAGGCAGTGATCTTAGGAAAGATCACTGGATGTTCAGTAAAAAATTGTAGCAACGGATCCTTAGGATAATGATTGTCAAACTCTCCATCAAAACTACAGCGCAATATGGCCCAATCATCTATCAATGCACACAATGTTTCTACCTGAGCAGTTGTATATGGTATAATTTTCTTTGGTGAAATACCAAAATGCTGAATGCAAGATTTAACGCCTAACACAGCAAGCTGTGCAACAGCAGAAGGGTAATATTCAAGAGTTTTATTAGGAGAAATATGGGGATATATCCAAAGAAGTGGACCTTGTTGCCATAATACTCCTGTAGGTTGACGAAAAGTTCTCAGTATACACAAAAGCAGATCTTCCTCTTCCTTGTACCTTTTTAGTATTGCCTTTTCTAATCTCTCTTCTACTTTCCTCAAGGATAATCGTGCTTCCTTAGTTAAAAACACGGGAAGTAAGCTGAGAATCCCCTTTCAGGATCTCATAGAGTGGTTGTAAATCTACATTAGGCATTTTAACATAGGGTCGAATCCAATTTATACTTCCTAGTAATTTTTGAAAGTCATTTAATGTTTTAAATGGTCTTTTCAGTAATTCGATTTTTTGAGGAGAAATATTATGAGGATGATTTTGTTCCTAAATATTCTCCCATTTGGCCCATTTGAACTTTTTCAGATGTTATGAACAATTGATTGCTTTCAAGCGCCTTAACCACTTTCGCATAAGCTACTTCTAGGGTGCCATGATCCCTAGCAGAAAGCAAGATATCATCCATGAAATGAATCATCCTTAACTTTGGGAATTGGTCACGTACAGGCTGTAGGGCCTGTCCTACATAAAGTTGACACATAGTAGGACTATTTGCCATGCCTTGAGGCAAGACCACCCACTGATAGCGCTTATCAGGTTCCTCATTATTTATAGATGGCAAAGTGAATGCAAATCGCACGCTATCTTGCGGAGCAAGAGGGATAGAGAAAAAGCAATCTTTTATATCAATAATAATAATAGGCCATTCAGCAGGAATGCTGGAGAGTAATGGTATACCTTTCTGTATGGGACCCATTATTTGCATTTGAGAATTTATAGCTCTTAGATCATGTAATAACCGCCATTTTCCTGACTTTTTTTTAATTATAAATATGGGCGTATTCTAGGGTGATCTGGATGGTTGAATATGTCCTAATTGTAATTGTTCGGATACTAATTAGGACAGCAGCAATTAATTTTTTCAGAGGATAGAGGCCATTGAGGAACCCATAAAGGCTCCTCTGTTTTCCATGTAATGGGTATTCCCCCTCAATGGCCCCTAGGAAAAACCCAGACCCGTTCTGTCATGTTTCTGTTTTGACCATACTGGGTCAACTCGTCCTTGTAAGTTCTTTCCCAGACCCTTTCTAGGCACGTAGCCCATTTTTTCCATCATATCTTGGACTTGTGGGGAATAATCATTTGTCAGTATCATGTTCAGCTCTACCAAAACATCTCTACCCCACAGCGTTACTGGTATGTCTATAACATAGGGAGTAATCTTTCCTGATCTTCCTTCTGTGTCTCTCCATGTCAATTCTTTGAGCTCATTAAAGGAGCCATTTTGTACCCTAGACCACGCAGGGCCTGAGATGATGTTTGTGTAGGCCATCTGGGTGGCCAGTCATGAGCAGAGATGATACCACGATCTGCTCCAGTATCCAATAGACCAAGGAATGAACGTCCCTCCACAGTCAATGTTAACATTGGACGATCACCCAGTTCCAATGAGATAAAGGCAAATCGGGAACCTGTAGATCCCAAGCCCCTATCCCCTACTATTTTCAGCAGGAAAGCTTTATGTAAGCTGGGCAGAAACAGCATTTGAGCGATTCTGTCTCCAGGGAAATGGCAGTGACTCCCTGGGGAGGCTACCAGCACTTTTACTGTACCTAGATAATCAGGATCAATTACTCCGGGTACAATCTGCAAACCTTCCAGGGCAGAGGAAGAGCATCCCAACAATAGCCCAACTGTATCTTTAGGGAGGGGTCCTCTAAAATCTGTATCTACAAGCTGCACTCCCATTTGGGGAGTCAGTACGAGTCTGGTGGTGGAGTGGAGGTCCAGTCCTGCGGAGCCTTTAACGGCTCTCCTCGGTCCTTCGGGTGGTGAAGGAAAGGCCAAGGCCTCTGATCGTCCTGTCCCTGTCTGTCGCCCTGCAGAGCCCCATATATTTGAGGGCCCTGGGGACGTGGGCCCCGCTGTCCGTTTTTTGGCTGTGCACCACCATATCCTGTCACTAGGGGTCGCCATCCAGGTCTTTCACAGATCGACACTCACTTGTCCAGTGGTTTCCTTCTTACACCGTGGACATAGTCCAGGCTGCTTGGGTCTATTGCTAATTTTCCCCCTACTCCTTTCAGGGCACTGTTTTCGATAATGCCCTTTACAGCCACATTGGAAACAGGTATCCGTGGTAGCAGTTTTCCCTAATTGCACCACAGCTGCTGCTAGACCAGCATTAGTCAATGGTCCTCCCAGTTCCCTGCAGACTTTCATCCAAATCTCTAAACCTTTATGTTTGTATGGTGTTATGGCAGTCCTACATTCTTTTGTACATTGCTCATATACCAGCTGTTTAATGAGCGGCATGGCTGCATCAGGGTCTCCAAGATCTTGGTAGCGGCCTCTACCATGCGGGGCCACAAAGTCTGAAAACGGCTCTGGGGCCTTTGAAGAACCTTGTAAGGTTCCGGAGACTGCGCCCCTATTAGGCAGTGCTTTCCATGTCTTGATGGCTATTCCATTAATTTGGCTATAAACTTGCTCTGGATAACCGGTCTGGTCCAGAGCGAATCTCCCTAGACCCAATAGCATGTCAGCATCCCAATGTCTCTGAGGGTCTGCTCCTGAGGCCAGATTAATGGCGGCCTGAGCATTAGCATGTTCAAAATGATAAGATTTCCAATCCAAGTATTGACCTGAGGAGAGGCAGGCCTTAGCCAGACTCCCCCAATCCCAGGGGTGAGGCACCTAGCAAGGGCCTCAACTTGAGCCACAACAAAAGCTGCACTGACCCCATAAGTTCTAACCGATTCTGCCAATTCCTTTATAGTCTTAAAGTCAACAGGTTCATGATATCGTTGCCATGGGCGTCCAAAAAATACCGGGAAACCTAATCCCATTTTTCTCCATACCTCTGGGCAAAAGGAAGTACCTTTTGCAGGCCTGCATCATACTTTTTTATGTTGAGGGTTAAACGGAGGTGCGGTTGGTATAACTGTTTTTTGACTAATTGTCCGCCTCCTTGCCACGTGGAATGTTAACGTGGCCAGTCCGGATCATCTCTCCCCTCATACTGAGCAGCCTCTTCCTCAAGATCAGCCTCATCATCCTCACTAAGCTCTGACTCATCTGACATTTCTAAAGTCAAGGCTTTTAAGGAGGATATATCTTATCTATTTCTTGGTCCTGATTATCTTCTTTTTTATCTCTATCTTCTCTCTGTTCCTTTGTCTCCTTTTCTTTTCCTTTCTTTCTTTTGGACCTTTTCTCCCTCTGACATACTTTCTTGATGCTCTGCAAGGATTTCTCTGACCTGTTCTAATGACTTCCTCACATCGCTTATCCTCTAAACAAGCACGGACCATTCGCCAAAGAGGCTTTGATCCGGTCTAAGCTTGCCCTCTGTGGCTTCTTTATCTAGATCCTTCCCAATTTGTCCCATGCTCGCAAGGTAAGAGATCCTGATACTATAAAACCACGGAGCACAACGATCGCATTCATCAAGAAAAACTTGACAAGATTTTCCTTTCAACTTTGAGCTTCGCCTGATTAAGGAGCTCCTGAGAGCTGTCAGGAGTGGGCTGGAATGTGAGCTTCCCATACTCAATGAACTTATTTACAAGAGGTTTTAGCAAGCTGGCCTGTTTGTTTATACCCAACTCCGTAGCCTGGCACCTGTTGGCTACTCCGAGCAAGTGCACTCCAGTCCGGGACGGTGGCAATTCAAAAGAAAGCAAACCCAAAAACACAAAAGACGAAAAGAAACAAAATTATAAATCCTGCCCACAAAGGATCAATTTGAAACATTGCTGCAGACCGTAGACCTTTCAGCCTCTAACCCAAGGCTCCCATCGCCTCTGCTCACCTCCAGAGAACTTTATCGCCCCTTACGGGAACTTTTCCACGCCGTCATTCCTGAAGGTTGAAGAGTTCTGAGATCCACGAGGATGTCCTCGTCCCCAGACGTGGGCCACCACTTTGTCGCGCCCACCTCGTCCGGCAAGGGAAGACGCAACACGGGTTGGATTCTTCTCAACAGCCTTTACTGCAGGACACCTTCTTTGTTGATACAGGGAGGGGCGGCAGCCAGCCCTAAGTGTTACAGCTCCAAGTGTTACAGCTCCAAGTGTTACAGCTCTCAGTATTACCTGCCTCAGTATTACCGCCTCAGTATTACCGCCTCAGTATTGTCAGCCTGAAGGCAAAGCCGCCTCCTTTTTATACACTACAGCATGCTAATATCCTTTCAGGGATTGGTCGGGCACGAGTCACCCCACTGCCATCCCAGCTACTTGTCCTCCAGAGATTGGCGCAGCATGAACCTGCATGAACCTCCATTAACATAGTAACGCCCCAGCCAGACTGACGCCAGGTGCAAAACCCCACGCATGCTCAGTACTGTTGTTAGGAGGGCGGCAGATTCACCTCATTATCATACAGCTGCTGCGCCGCTCCCTACAAGTTCCCACGGGAAACTCAAGAGTCTAAACTAATTGTTGTGTATAGGTTTTTAAATTACAAGGTAAAGGCCTTTTGACAATGCCTAGAGTTACACCCAAAGTCTAGTCCACATCAGGCAAGTACGTGATCGCTGACCTTCATCCGGACAAGACACAGACTTTCAACTGAGGATAAGAATCTAGGGGGCAAATCAGATAAAAGGTCTGTTTTGTAGAAATAGGATAAAGTAAGCAGGTTAAGAACCCAATTCATTGGTTTGTTTGAATAAATAGTGCTAAAAAAAAGGATCAATGGATTAGCAGATCAAGAAGCAAAAACTGGGTTGAAGCAGAGACTGAAAGAACGGCCATTCAGAGCCTGCCCCACAGGGTATATAACCCTTATCTGTGGCGGTTTGCCCTGGAGTTATCTGTATTTTGATGCTAATTTCACTGCCCCAAGGACAGCTGCCCAGTCTTGTACTCAGGAATCCGGTGACTTCACCAGAACCTCCCCATTGAATTTGTAAAGTACAGATGAGGGGCGGGTACAGGATAGAAGGAGGCCTGTCATTGGAAGAGAAGGAAGGATGGGCGGGGCAGAAGTTTGAAGGAAGAGGAGGAGACTAAGGGAGAGAGGAAGAGACAGGAGGGAGAGGGTGAGAAGCCGTGACAGGACAATATGGCAGGTGATGTTAAGATTCTGCTCTGTGTATTTACAGGTTGTTATTAATGTTCCTAAGGGATGGATGGTACCCGGATTTGTATGTTTAAGTGGGCAATTATATCTTATCAATTGGATCCAAGATTATTGTGTTGTGTGTTCTTTTATGTGAGGGTTTGAGTGTAGGAAAGTGTACGGCTGGGATGTGTTTCCGCCAAGATATCTAGCAGATATCTTGGGGCACCGTAGTGCAGGACCTAGCGGGGTAAAAGACAAACTATACCTTTATTATTTTTATATTTTTACAACAACACATATACACACAAGCTAGATGTCACCAAAACTAGATAAGATTGATGAAGCCAAGAAGAGCATGGTGACAGGAGCCTGATATAGCTGTCGCCTGAGAGGCACAGCCAGAGCCTGTCAAATACAGAGGCGAATGCTAGCAGCAAACCACTGAACTGAGAATGGGGTCCCTGTTGGAGGAGTTAAAGAAAGGATTAAAAGAGCTGAAGGGTCTTGCAACCCCATAAAAACAACAGTGCCAACTAACCAGAGCTCCCAGGGACTAAACCACTACCCAAAGACTGTACATGAACTGACCCATGGCTCTAGCTGTATATGTAGCAGAGGATGGCCTTGTTGGGCACCAATGGAAGGAGAAATCCTGCTAAGATTGGACCCCCAAGTGTAGGGGAATGTTGGGGGGAGGGGCAGGAAGGGGAGCAGGTTGGGGAGGGGAACACCCTTGTAGAAAGGGAGGGGATGGTATAGGGGGCTTATGTCCGGGGAAACTGGGAAAGGGAATAACGTTTGAAATGTAAATTAAAAAATATCCAATAAAAAAAAAAAGAACTAGATTGAACGAAGTACCCTGCAGGAGTAAGCATACGGAATGGGTTCCAGGCAGCATGATTCAGATCACTAGCCTGGTGTTCGTATCCCTTTCCCAGCTGATAGGGTCCATTCTGCCCGGGTCGGGGACCTTAAAACTCCGGATGTAGTAGTAAAGTGAGACTCATCGAGGCTCTGGGGGTAAATAGCTCCGCAGCTGTAGGAAGTGACTGAAACCAGCCAGAGGCTTAGAAACTCCACCCCCACGAAGCTTAGGAAAGCTCTCAGACAAGCAAAATAAACATTTTCCGGTGTGTAAAAACTAAGCTAATCACCTGTGAACACGACTTTAAAATTAGGAGGTTTTTTGGTTTTATTTCTTTTCTTTTGTATTGTTTTGAGGCAACCTCTGTACACAGCCCTGGTCACTAGCTAGACCAGGCTGGTCTTGAACACAGAGATCTGCCTGCCTCTACCATCCAAGTGCTGAGATTAAAGGCGTGTGCCACCAAGCCCACCAAAAAACAATTCGTTTTTAAAATACCAAAAAGAATAAATGTAATATATGTGCATAGATGCTAATTATATTGTCTGACACACTGTGTGGTCTCAAAAATGCCAAGAAGTAAAATACACAACCACCAATGGATCAAAAGATGGGAATAAAGCCTACACGTTGTTGGAAAGTGCAGAAGCAAGCCTTGAGTTTAAAAGCAATAAATCACAGATTCATGCTTTAATCTCTATTTAAGCAGTGAAAAAGGAACAGTAATAAACTATCAAGCCTTAGAACGTAAATGGGAAACTATAAAAATGCTCGATTAATACCAAAGAAGATAAGAAACAAAAATAAAAATGGTAATTAAAGAAATATCTAGAGAGATGATGAATTCGAGTTTAAGTAAGGGCACTGTTTAATTAAATGTAAGCAGTGTGAAGACTGTGGTTAAAGCCAGGTTTATTGAGTTGGGCTTCTTAAAGCCGTTGGTGCAACCGCCAAGCTCCATCTTTAATGTCCTGCCAATGGGACTCTGGTCAAGGTTTAGCCACCATGCCTGATGACCTGAGATAGATCCCTGGAACCCATGTGTGAGAAAGAGAGAACTGACTCCCAAAGTTTACCAGCACACTCACACCCCAGCACACATCCCCACGCACGTGCACATGCATACTCACAAAATAAATACATGCAATTTTATAAATACATGCAATTTTTATAAAAGAAACAACTTTAAAGTGAAAAATTACAAGGAGATATTAACCACAAAAAAAGTCCATTTAGTTATGCTAACAAGACAAAGTTGGCTTCAGTGAAGACTCGCTGAAAGAAAACAGAACATTCAAAAATGAAAGAAGTCCTGGTCCATGGGGCATACACAGCAAATCACTAAGCCTCAAAACATATAAACCAATGACTGGCATACTCTTAAGGATCAATAAATTAATAATAATCAAACATTTTTATTACAAAAACTAAGAATGTGGAAGGGATAGGAGAATGGAAGATTCAGCAACTGCAACCAGTCTTATAGAACTGAGTAAACACAGGACAGCATGCCAGCATTTCAAAAGGTGCATCTTTTTAAGACACTTGGAGCCTTATCAAAACTGTCCATCTGCTAGCCCACAGATGAAATTTCAGTCTCATAGGTAGAAACAAAAATCACAGTGAAGAATTATCATTACATACCATATTGGTCAAAATGAGAAATACAGAAAATTCGTAATAATGAAAAGATCATGGACCACATGGAGTATATAGCTCTGGGGGGAGGGGGTGTATATTGCCATCTCAGTAAAGTTTTACCAAAATCTATAAAACTCCAACTATACACATACAGTAGGGCTCATTCATCTCATCTATGATCAGATAATACGCAAAAAGTCTTCATTCCATATAAGAACAGAAGTCACTCAAATGTCTATTGATAGTAAAAGGATAAATAAGTTACCATGGATTCCACAGTATCACAGAGCATGTGGATGAGCAGCCATGCCCACTGGATAACAGATGCAGTGAAGCACAGAGGAGTGAAAAGGGTCTCCCTCAAATGATTCCAGCCTGACCTCACTCTGACTCCAGCCCTATGGCTCTGGGTGAACCAGATCTGCTCTGTTAGCTGCCTCCGGTGGTCCACACACCACATACTCATTTTCCTACAGCTCTGGTGGTTGGAACTCTTAAGATCAAGAAGTCCTCAGGCTAGACTCTTCTGAGGCTGTTCCCATTGGCTTCTATCTCTCCTCATGTCTTTGGATAGAGTTCTTTCTGTATCTTTAACCTAATTTCTCTTCGAGTTGAATTATAAACCACTCTAGAAACCTCATTTTAACTATACCACCACCTCCTTTCAAATGCAGTCACCTTCTGTGGAACTAGGGTTAGGATTCAAATACTCACATCAGGGCATAATTTAGCTCACAGCATCTAGGGTGTTCTCATTGAGGAGAGGGACTACATTTGGACACAGTGGAATGGAGAAGGTAAGAAATCCACTGTTCCAGGTGCTAACCATGCATGAACGTTTACTTGGTAAGGATTCTGTAACCTAACTCTATGATTACTAAACATTTAAAAGTTCTTATTGCTATGCATTTTAAGGCAATTCAGTAAGATTAAAAAGTGAGCCAATTTTAATAAAAATTGTGTTTAATTAAAAACACAGCCACATTTATCAGATTGCCAAAATATAAAAGAACTGTAATAAAAAACGAAGAAACGTAAACAGTAATTCTTAGGATGGGGCATCTGTCACCAGGAGCTAAGAAGAAACCTTAGAGCTCTGTGTGTGTGTGTGTGTGTGTGTGTGTGTGTGTGTGTGTGTGTGTGTGTACACACTTGTGTATGCATATGTGCAGTTGGTAGGTGTGCGTGCATGTATGTGCACAAACATATAGAGATTGGAGGTCAACATTAAGTCTCATCTTCATCTTACATTTTGAGTCATGGTCTCTCACTGAATCTGGAACTAACAAACCCAACCAGACTGGCTGGACAGGAGCCCTAGGTATCCACCTGCCTATCCTGAACACTGGGATTACAAGTATGTGATGTTGTGTATTTTTACTTAAGTGCTGGGTATCATTTTTAGATCCTCATGCTAACGTAGCATGTATTCTGGCTACTGAGCATCTACACAGCTACGGATTTTAAATCACAAAGATGTTTGATTTTCTCATGTAACAGCTAAGAGAGGATACAAGGGCAACTCTTCTGTCCTGGAAATGGAGAGTGCATCACTGGTACCAAGGTTTGTTTTTCTCTCACTATTTCCTCAGTAGTAAAAAGAAGAAAGCATACTCTTAGGCATGTATCACTGATATCCCATGAAGTTGTGTAACACACACACACACACACACAAACATACACCCACACACAAACATACACACACATACACACACATACATACACACATACACACACATATACACACATACACACATACACACTCATACACATACACACATACACACATACATATGCACATACACATATATAAACAGATACACATACACAAACATACACATACATACATACACATAAATATACACACACATACACACAAACATATACACATACAAACATACACACAAACATATACACACATACACACACAAGCACACACATAGATACACATACACACATACATACACATACACACATACAGATACACACACACAAACATACACACACATACACATAAACATACACAAACATACACACAAACATACACACATACAAACATACACACAAACATACATACATACACAAACGTACACATACACATACACAAACATACACACACATACACACACACACATACACACACACACACACACACACACACACACATACATACACACCAACTGAAGGTGTATATTCTTTAACCCAACCATTCATAATGCACTTGGATAAGGAGAACAGTACAAAGATGTTCACTGCAACATTGTTTGTTAAAACAAGAAACCACAAAACAAGAACAAAATCAATCCTGCACACCTTCAATACAGAATTAATATAAATGATTTATTTGTATCAGGAACATTCCACAGCTACTAAAATTAAAATTGAATGTGAAAAAAACTCAAAAAGATGTAACATTTTATTTTTAAAAAAAATAAGTTTCTGAAACATTTCCCATAGGATAAAATAATTTTAAAGATGTTTCATAGATATAAAAATTATGTATTATTTATGACTTAGTACATATAAAGCAAGAGTTTAACACAAGTAAAAGAGTGATGTTCACTGATCTGCAGGTCATTCTTCAGTGACAGGGTCTTAAGTGAAAGAACCAGGAGATAAGATAAAGAAGACAGAAAGCTGGGGTCTGGGAGGTCTTACATAAGCTGATGGCTTATGCCAAGCAAGTTTATTTAAAAGCATATCATTTTATATTCGGTTTCCAGGGGAATGTGGGATAGAATGGGCAGAGTGGCATACCATAGCACTAAATCAGCAGGAGGCTATTTAAGCAATGTCATACAAGGAAACAGGGTATCTTAAGTGCATCCGAGACTGGACCCACAGCAGCCTTAGGGATGATAACTCCTGTCTCTTCAGGAGAAAAAGCTAATCCTCACGGGACCCAAACCTTAACTCCTATGAAACCCAGGCTCCAACACCAGACTGGATGTTGCCACATCTGCCCCTGAACAAGGACACAGAAGTAGGTTCCTCTTGCCCTTTCATTGGGATCCAGAGAAAGCCTAGATTGGCCTGGATCTCAACAGTTCATACATACAAAATACTAACCAGTAACAGTAAGATGTCAACATTTACTATGAGGGTACAAATTTACTGTATGTGACTTTTTGTAAGTCCTTTCAAGTTGCCAACACAATCTAAATTTCCCTTTAAACATAATGACAATACAGCATAGATTTCTTGAGTTTCTCCATCTAGGTTACACTACCTGATCTTCATAAACTATCAATTGCCCCACCAGCACTGTTGGAATGCTTCCTACATGTAACATCACTACAGGAATCTAGAAAACATTGATTACATGTCAGGATTAATTGACTTAGAAGTCGAAGTTCATGTTTCACTTTTTACAATGATGTCTGAGAGAAACCATTTGGCTCTTATATGACGTGTAAATCTCACTCTCATAGTTCAGAACTTTCTTTCCTTTCTCATGTAAAAACAAGTCCACATTCATCTTGATTGATTTTCCATGTTCAATAGTCCATTGGATCATCAGATGGATATTTTAATAAACATTTTCAGTGCTGAAAGAAAAAAGACAGACCTCTCATCACATTGTGACAAGACTAAAGTTTTTAATAATGTGATTTATGGAACTTGAATTTGTCTGATGATCAAGTGTTCTCTCATGTCTTTTCTAGCCACATCTTTTGTAGGTGAGCCTGGAGGAGGAAAAGGAAAAGAGAAAGACTGGAGCCAGGTTAGGCCACCGAGCAAGGACATTGTAGATTCAGTATGATTAGCCTGGTGTCTAATTATTCTTGAGGCTCTGTCTCTGAGACTGAAATTAAACACAGACATGCTGCCTTTGTTTAAAACAAGTTTGGGAAATAACACTAAAACTTATTCATTGCCTCATCAGTCTTTCTTCTTATCAAATGCTGACATGTTCAAGATCCATTTTGGAATTATTGGTACCTAAATACTCATCTCCTTCATCCTTTAAAGTTGGTGGTTCACCAGACTAATGCTTAAACCTGCCTTTAATGAGACAAGAGGGGAGAGAATTTTGTCTTGCATCTAGACCAAAATCACTTTATTACTTGGGACAGTTAAGTTCATCAGGTTTTAACAATGGATTCTCTGCAGGTTACAGGGATATTGTTCTACAGACAAAACAAACAGACTTTTATAAGAGGGCATATTTAGTTCAGAAAGCATTATAATGGTACGCTATCACTTTCAGACCTAGCAACCAAGAAGACAAGACTGTAAAGTTAAAACACTAAAATTGATTTGTTGATAAATGCTTGTCAAATAAAGGAGAAGCCAGTTTATAATGTTGATAAGGTGAGCACAGCTCTGGGTCTGGCTAGAGATGGTTTCTTGAGTAATACAAGGAGAACAATTCTTGGGAGTTCTCCTGGGAGTGGGATTGAGTCAAGGTCAGCTGCTGGAAACTCACTGGATCCTAAGTAACCTGATGGGGGTTGGGGGGCAGGGGGGGTGATAATGGATCTTCTTTTTCAGGCAACAATATTATTTTACTTTATGTGTAGGGTCCACAAAATAAATGCATGAGACTTGTATCTGTCACATTTGTTACTTCTAGTCTCTCGTGAGAGAATAAAAAAATACTATTTGTATCTATTTTATTCCCCAGCTCTCATCTCACGTCTAATCTACTTTAGCTTTGATTTCTCATTTTTCTTAAAGCCACTAAGAAAGCCGTCCTTACTGATGTTTTTTAAAAGAGTTATCCAGGGAAGCACGGGAGGTTAATGATGGAGTGAAACTGGGAGGAAGAAAAGAGGAGCATAGGTCAAATGATGGCTCACCTTCCCTACAGGAGCTGGTGTTCCGTGGAATTCCACATAGCGTGTCCATCTCAGAATTGTCCAGCAGGGAACAAGAGTCAAAGGAACTGTCTCCATCTGCTGCAGGATGACAGAGATCCCACAGCCCACATGCCCCTGATGTCTTGTGTATGCATGGAGGAAAGCCCGCTGAGCTCATGTAGGCACCCGGCGGTGAAGCAGCAGGGGTATTCTCTGACAGGAAGTGAAGGCTATGTGGAACAGACCATAGTGGTGCGATAGCTGGAAACCACAGCATGACGTCTCGGGAAACCTGCAGTAAGAACGTGAAGAGAAGGATAAGATGTAAACAGTCTTCTTCCATTTGTCTGTTCTATTTGCTTGTGACTTTCCCTAAGGCAAGGCCATAGGAGTCCCCTTCTAGACCACAGCTACCTGCTATTTCTATTGGGACATGACACAAGACCCTTGCATCAACAAGCCCGTCTGCTCCTTACCATAGTTAGTCCATGGGCTAAAACTGATATTCTTTATCTCTGTCCTCTAAAATCCATTCTAGTATTTTATCACTTTTTCTCTGCCACAGTTTACCTAGTGTGTATCCTCTCCTCCCTAAGGAACCTCAGACCCTACCACCTTTCCAGTCTGAAATGGTGGCTGTGTCATGTCACTGATCCTCCTCTCCAACCGAGTGACAAGTGACGGCTCCGAGATAGCCCATGATCTAGATATTCCTTTCTGTTTCCAGCATGTACTTTTCCAGCATCTTCAGGGACATTATTACTTCTGGTTGGTTATTCCCTTCGCCGTTGTGAGGAACCCGACATGACATGTGGTTGTTGGAACTGAGAGTTCAAAATTATCTTCATACTGTTCACTGGTCAAAGTGGTTCCTTCCTGGGAATTTGCACTTTTTGCATAGTGAGCACAAGTTCTGAAAGGGAGCACTGTAAGGGAGCACTGTGATGCAGAGAGGGTCCTGTGTTTCTCTTTTGTTTGTGATCTGGAACCCAGCATGACTCATCAACTGGATTTGACCACTGGCGAAACACACCGTCTCCCCATACAGTGAAATTGCTGGTGTCTTTGTTGAGTTACCTCTGAGTAGTATGACTTACAATCAGGTTCGTATGTCTCTTTTCTCCCAAATGAGTGCCTCTACTAGAGTCAAGCAATGGAGGTGTAATTCCTTAGATGGAGGTGCTGACAGATTCTATTAGATGGTGTCTATCACCTGGTCACAACCTATGAAGCCTTCATCATTAAATTTAAGGGACATTAAATTTAGAGATATTGTTACTTTCAATTACTCCTTTTGCAGTTGTGAGGAACCCAAAATAACAAAACAAGATTTTGTAAGGCACCCCAAGTATATCTGTACTGCCTCAAATCAGGAGGCATAGAAAACACATTTCTTTTGTAGGTAAGAAATACTACAAGAAACAGATAATAGTTCTTTAACTTCTGTGGGGTGTTCCAATATGCCCTAGGCCACTAGATCCACAACTTCTAAATCTTTAAGGAGTTTAATTCTCCCCCTTTTCTGCCATGTATCAGTCTTACAAGACCCTAGAAGCCCTCGTCACTCTCTCTACTGATGTCATCCTGTCATATGAGGAGAACAGGAACCATTACTCTCGGGTAACAAAAAAAATTGTATGACATATCTTGGTAACCTTTTGGATTTCACAGAGAACTGAGGTCACAGGGCAAATTGCTACTCTGACCACAGTAGCAAGATGCATCCAACATCTGCTCACGTGAAACAGATGCCTGAGGAACCACAAAATACTAGAGAAGCTTGCAGTTGTGACCGATTGTTAGAGCTGGAAGGGAGAAAGTCGTAGATGCCTCAGTGGTAAAGAGCTCCCATACTTCCATGGACCTTATTTATATGAACACTGCTATGTTTTAATAACATATAAGAAGGATGTCCAGGCCTGAATAAGGAGGAGAGAAACCATTTCTTCCCTTAAACCTACATAAACATCAAAACAAACTCAGTTAGCAGAGGTCAAAAGGATGGGGCTTAATACAGCAGGGTTAATATCCTCAGAAGAGATCCCCAATACAGCAGGGTTAATATCCTCAGAAGAGATCCCCAAGTACCTTCCCTCTCTTTTCCTACTATGTGAAAATACAGAGAGATGACCACTCTATGGAAGCCAGGAAGCAGGACCTTTAGGAAGAACTAAGTAGTTTTTAATTCTAGCCTTCGACTTCCCAGTCTACAGAAACATAAGAAATGAGCATGTATTGTGTAAGCCACTCAGTCACTGATAGATACGATTGCAGAGTAAGATGACCAGAACATGGTATCCTGAATGGAATCATGAAACAGAGAGGGGAATTGGGTGCAAAATGAGGAAGGAATATGAACAACATGAACAAATGCAGACTTTTGCTAATAATAGCAAATCAATATTGATTTGTTGATTATAATAAATATACCATACTAAGGAATACATTAATTATAGTGAAAGCGGACTGTTAAGGATGAAGGGAATGTGGTGACACCTGTCATTTACTCAGTTTTCTTGGACATATCCTCTATTTTAAAGATAGCTTGCCCAACGCTAAGATGAGTTAAAGTCTACCAAATGAAAATCGGATTGTTGAGAGATGGCTCAGCTGTTAAGAGCACTTACCACTCTTGCAGAGTACTGAGATCCAGTTCCTAACATCGCAAGATGACTCACAACTGTCTGGAACGGCAGTTCCAGAGAACCTGATGTCCCCTTCGGAGCCCCAGAGGCTTCTGCATGTGCACGGTGCATGTGCATGCACTCCGCTGAACACAAAAGCGCTCACACACACTCACACACACACACACACACACACACACACACACACATGCACACACAAATAAATAAACAAATAAATAAATAAATAAATAAATAAATAAATAAATAAAACAAATATATTTTTTTAAATTCTGTCCTTGAAAATTACCATTTTGCAACTGAAATGAATGCGTCAACCTGGACATTTAGCATCAGCAGGAACTAACACTCTCCCACAGGTGCAAATCTCCTAAAGAATACTATTTTTTTTTTTTGTAAAATTGGCAGCGATGAAGTCACATTAAGTTCTTGGGTTCAACTGCAAGTTTGTATGACATGCTGAAGGCTGAGGAACATGTTGCAAAACACCATAAATGTGTGATTTCCCAAATTCAGACGACAGCAACAAGAGGGCTAATAGCCTAGATTTTCAACCAATAAATTGTTCACGAGTGGCACTGTTAGGGGGAAAACCTATATTTTGCAGGACGCTATGAGCCCACTGGGTTAGTTGGTTGGTTAGATAGATAGATAGATAGATAGATAGATAGATAGATAGATAGATAGATAGATATAGAGATATAGAGATATAGATAGATAGATAGATAGATAGATAGATAGATAGATAGATAGATAGATAGATAGATAGAGATAGATAGATAGATAGATAGAGATAGATAGATAGATAGATAGATAGATATTTCACTCGTTAGTTAGCTAGCTAGCTAGTTCACTCATTGCTTAGTTAGTTAGTTAGTTAGTTAGTTAGTTAGCTAGGTTTCGTTTATAAATATATTGAGAGATCACCCAGCACCTACTTCTGTACCTGTGCCACTTCCTTCTTCCTAGACCCAGCATGTAGGGATATCTCAATCATGCAAACCTGACGCTCTGTTTACAAGCCTCTACACCCTTACCTCTGTACTACAGCAGTACAGTCTTCACAGTCTGTCTCACTGCTTATTCTTCCCATACCTGCTAGACCATACCTTCTGAAAGGACAAAGACATCTATTTGGTTCTCTTGGTGATAGATCTCAAGCACCTAGAATGGCATCGGGTACATTATAAATATAGAAATGAAGACGAGTTGACTCTAAATCAGAAGCTAACATTTCAATAAAAGTCAGTAAAGGTTGGAATGAAGTCCGGTGGTACAGTGCCAGCACAACATGCAGGAAGGAAGCCCTATAGCTGACCTTCGGTCCACCATAAAAAGTGAAAGTCACTCTTCTTGTCATGGTATTGGTGGTCACTTCCTCTGTTTCCCCAGACATGGGACTGCAGTAAAGCTAGCTCTTATTACCTTGTGGTCACAAAAAGTGGTAGTGTTGCCTGGGGCAATGCCTAGTTATGGTTTTCACTTGGTATTTTCTTTAGCGTGTGACTGCATGTAAGGGTTCATTCTTCAATCCTCCCAGGTATGAATGCAAGAATCAATCCTCCCACAAATTAACAGAAATCAGTTTGGCTTATTTTCTGCTTCAATCAGTCACCCTGAGTTTCTAGCAGTCATTTACCATACACTAAGAGCATATAGAATTGATCTTTCAAGCACATTGAAACGGTTTGAACAACATTGCCAAAAGTTAAAGAGGAGAAATTACAGGAAGAGAAGTACCACCTAAAGAGTGATCACTGACTCAGAACTCAGAAAACCTCAAAATGACAAGATATAACCATTCTCTTCTGTCATCAGAGAGCCATCTTTCTTCTAACTTCTCTTGATAGAGCTGGCTGGGAACACAGCCACAGAAGGACATCGAATTTAGAAAGCCGTCATTCGGAGCAGTGGAACATAAGAGACCATGCCTGGGAAAGTCTCAGTGCACATCCATATGGTTTGTGAGTCTTGTTCCCCCTGACACTTTTATGAAGGTTATGTGTATGTCCCGTTCATCTTCATTCTCCTGGTGCTAATTGCTGTCTCTTGCACTCTGCTACTGTGTGTAGAGACCACGTGCTGCCCTGACACTGCCCCAGCTGTGGTGTGCCACATGGCCCTGCTGTCCTCAGACAGGAACCTGCTGCTGCCTGACGACAACAGCTGGGACTGTTCTGCCCTGAACGGAATTATGACACAGCTGACAAGTCCGGGGACTGAGCGGATTCTCTAGGGGAAGCCTGTGACAACTAAAAGCCTCCCGTGTCCTGTTGGACATGGGTCTCATGTCTGGAGCTGATAGTGAGGCTCCACATGGACACTTCCTGCAAAGAAAGTCAAGTGTAGCAGATAGCAAGATTGACACGGCTGCATTTTCTTGAGCAATCAACACTTCTCAGTTACTCATTCCTCCTTATTTGGAGTAGAGAGAAACAAAAGGCAATGATACTTAAATTCTTCTTTTATTCTTTATCTCCCTAATACATGTGTGTGTGTGTGTGTGTGTGTGTGTGTGTGTGTGTGTGTGTGTGTACGTGAACCTCTTTGTGACTTAGAATCTCCAATAAGATTGACAGCACCATTAATAATCGATTCCTTTATCCTAATGTATCGTGTCTCTCCCCACCACTAAGTTGACTATTATCTACAATTTTATGTTTAAAATTCTCATGCTTTTAAGAATGGTTCCATTATTTAGGTGTGTATGTTTAAATAGTAAAGTGTTCAATTTCTGCGTTTTTAAACAACAGTATCATGCTATCAACAAAAGCAACTTAGGGGAGAGAAGGCATTGCTCCTGCTTGGTGTTCCTAAGAGATAAACTCAACCATGGTATGAAAAGATATGGTGGCAGGAACAGGAAGCAAGCTTGTTGTATTGCTGGAGCAGTCTGAAGGCAGATAAACAGCAATTAGAGCTGTCCTTTGTGTTTCTTCCTCCACCAAGGCTTCGTCACCTTCTTAAGAGTCCATACCCATTCCAAAGAGATGAGAACCAAATTTGCAACTGCATGAGCCTATGAGGGACATTCCATATTCAGACCACAACACCATGTCTTTACTTAAACATTCTCTAGGTTCATTCATACATTTCTGAAGATCAGAGATCACTCCTTTGGACCATTGAACTCACTAGGTTTCTGTATGACTGGACTAAAATTTCCCTGTGTCCCTGCTATGGTGTGTTCTTTCTGGTGCTCTGAGCATAAACCTTTGGCAATTGGAGTATGGCTATTGGTTCAGGAGATTCGTGAACACCTCCAACAGATGGACTGCTTCAGATGATCACATGTAGGTTTCCCTACTTCAGAGAGCGAAGAATTGCCTTTCCAAATCAGTTGTTCTATTTCCCAGCATTGTTTGAGGTCCCGTTGATCTATATTCTTTCAACACTTGATTCATTTAAATACTCAAAATATTTGTTTTGAGGGAAAACAGTAGTTTGATGGAATGAAACCTTTGACTCTTGCTGTGATGGTGAAAAGAATAAGAAACAGGTAGAACCTTCCTGGGCCTCCGACATCTCCCATATCAATGCCCTTAGCTCTCTTTTGCCATGTGTCTACTCATACTTTAGTTTCTCAGAAAGAAGAACAGAGGCATATTGATGAGTTCCATATGCATAAAGGTTTCAACAATTTATTTTAACATTAGAATATTTGTGTCATCCTCAGAAACTGAGCCATATTGCTGATGCCTGCTGAACTCTGCATAAGTGAGTCAGCACATAGGGTGCTGTCTTAGTCAGTGTTTCATTAATATGAGGAGACACTGTGACCAAAGCAACTCTAATAAAGAACAACAATTGGGGCTAGCATCAGGTTCAGAGGTTCAGTTGATGATCGTGGCAGGAAGCATGGCAGTGTCCAGGGAGACATGGTGGTAGAGAAGGAGTTAAGAATTCTACATCTCGATCTGAAGGCAGACAGAGGAGACTCTTCCTCACTGGGTGGAACTTAAACACCGGGAGCCCTCAAAACTGCCTCCATGGTGACACACTTCCTCCAACAAGGCCACACCTCCTAACTGTGCCACTTCCCATGGGCCAAGCACACACAAACCACCACAGATGCCTGTAGCACTTGCACACAGGATGAATTCTGAAGCAAGAAAGATAAGAAGGCATAAAGTCAATTGGGGAGGTAATAAAACCTGTGGTAACAGATAGTTGACTTAAACTTGTGGCCAAACCAAATCTCATTTTCAGAAAATTTAGACAGAAAATTGGGTTTGGTGACTCACACATGTGATTTCACTTTCCAGCAAAGCTGAAGGCTTTGCCTTCATGCCCTCTTAAGAGCACTGGGGTTCCTCTTTGTAACAAACCTCAAGCTTTTAAAACAAAGCCTCAACATGTTTTTCCCAAAGCAGAGAATTTCTATGTTTAGAAAACCTTTATTCAAGGCTACAATCCTTGGGATTCACTCCCTTCTTGTTTTCCATGAGCTCAAATGTAAAGTTTACTGAGTAATCTATCTCCCATTTCTCCTCAGAGGTCCTGAAAAAACATGAGATATATTCAAAGTTATACTTTGTTCTTAGCATTTCTGGAAATTTCTGTGTGTTCTACATGCTTTATGCTGACTTAGATCATGGGAGAGAGCCCTTCCAAACAGAGTGGCTGCTGTTCATCTGGTATGCACACTTGGATGGAAATGTCATTTACTTTTAAGTGGAAATTTGTTCCTATTGTGAATGCATTGTAGAAAGAACTAAACATAAAAATTTACTGGCTAGAAAAATCCTAAATAGTAAAAATGAAACTCTCTGCCCAAAAGATGTTTTACCTCTTGTTCTTTGACATTAGAAGTATGTATGTGTATAATAAACCATTTGTCATTACTTTTTATTCCTCCGGAATAGAGTTCTCAGCTAACTAGATGCTTCACAAATTAAGCAAAGAAAATTGGAAGATAAATTTATGATTTTAGTTCCTGGGGCGTAAACCTACAGCCAACTGGACAGAACTTGAACAAAGTCGAGGTGGTGTGACAGCCATGAAATCAGGACAGGGTAACTGGCCAGTCGGGATGAATCACGGCATAATATAATCCTAGATCTGGAAGGATTTTAAAGGTCATCTAGCTCAGCCATATGATTTACAATGGAGAATTCTTTGGCTTAACAGCATACAATCTGAGTAGTTTGCTAGAAGCAATCCAAAGTACTCCAACAAAAATCATATTTTCCATGAAACTTTATTCTAATTTCCAACCCATGGAGATTTATCCATCTGTGTTCTATGATTTGGCCACATAAAATGAAAAGCAAAGGGGTATGGTTTTGTGTACATTTGTGCCCTGCTCTAAACAGTAACTATTGATCAATATAACCTCGAAGAAAAGCTTATTGGATCCATTGTAAGTTTGAAGACATCATGAAAGAAGCTGAAGGGGTTAGTGACTTTAGAGCACCATTGAGGACTATGGTCCGGTTTCCTCTATAAAATGAGTACTAGTATTTTACCCTCTGAGCCTAGAGCAAATAATCATAATATTTCTAAGTTGGACTATGTTATATTCTAATGGAGTATATTTTATTCTAAGTTGGTGTGGTCGTTTGAATATGCGTGGCCCAAGGAATGGCACTATTTAAAGGTGTGAACTTGTTGAAGGAAGGTGTCACTGTGAGAGTGGGCAATGAGAAGACACTTCTCCTAGCCACATGGGATCCAGTCTTCTAGCAGCCTTCAGATGAAGATGTAGAATTCTCATTTCTATGCTCCCACCTTGATGATAATGGACTGAACCTCTCAACATGTAAACTAACCCTAATTAAATGTTGTCGTTGTCCTCTACAAGAGTTACCCGGATCATGGTGTCTGTTGACAGGAGTAAAATCAGAACTAAGACAAAAGAGTTTGATGACCTATCCTGAGGGATAGGAGGCCATCACCATTAGGATAGAAAGTGTAGGCCTGTGCCTGGAGCTAACCCTGTGCCACAGCTCTCTATACACAGATCCCACTGGGAGAAATGCTGGTCTCCAGAAGTGCTGACACATAGGCTTACAGGAGGGTCAAGTCACTGTTAAAGATAGCAAGACAAGCTAACACCAGAGATAAGCAGATAGTGAGAGGCAAAGGCAAGAACCTAAGCAACAGAAACCAAGACCACTTGGCATCATCAGAACCCAGTTCCTCCAGCACAGCAAACCCTGGACTCCCCAACGCACCAGAAAAGCAAGATTTGACTTGAAATCACAACTCGTGATGATGTTTGAAGACTTTAAGAATTACATAAATAACTCCCTTAAAGAAATACTAGACAACACAGTAAACAGGTAAAAGCCCTTAAAGAGGAAACACAAAAATCCCCTGAAGAATTACAGGAAACCACAATCAAACAGGTGAAGGAATTCAACAAAACCATAAATAGAAACAATAAAGAAATCACAAAGGGAGACAACCTTGGAGATAGAAAACCTAGGAAAGAGATCAGGAGTCATAGATGCAAGGATCACCAACAGAATACAAAAGGTAGAAAAAAGAATCTCAGGGGTAGAAGATACCATAGAAAACATTGACACAACAGTCAAGGAAAATGGAAAACACAAAAAGGTCCTAACTCAAAACATCCAGGAAATCCAGAACACAATGAAAAGATCAAACCTAAGAATAATAGGTATAGAAGAGAACGAAGATTTCCAACTTAAAGGGACAGAAAATACCTTCAACAAAATTATAGAAGAAAACTTCCCTAACCTAAAGAAAGAGATACCCGTGTACATACAAGAAGCCTACAGGATGAGAAAAGAAATTCCTTCCATCACATAATAGTCAAAACATCAAACACAAAAAATAAAGAAAGAATATTAAAAGCAGTAAAAGAAAAAGGTCAAGTAACATATAAAGGCAGATCTAAAAGAATTACACCAGACTTCTCAACAGAGACTATGGAAGTCAGAAGATGCTGGGAAGATGTCATACAGACCCTAAGAGAACACAAATGCCAGCCCAGGCTACTATATCCAGCAAAACTCTCAATTAACATAGATGGAGAAACCAAGACATTCCATTTCACAACCAAATGTACAAAATATAGTTCCACAAATCCAGTCCTACAAAGGGTCATAGATGGAAAATTCCAACACAAGGAGGGAAACTACACCCTAGAAAAAGCAAGAAAATAATCTAATTTCGACTAACGAAAAAGGAGATGACCACAAGAAACGTAATTCCACCTATAACAATAAAAATAATAGGAAACAACAATTTTTGGTCCCTAATATCTCTCAACATCAATGGACTCAATTCCCCAGTAAAGAGACATAGATTAACAGATTGGAACCATAAAGAGAACCCAGCATTTTGCTGCATACAGGAAACACACCTCAGTGACAAAGACAGCTCTACTTCAGAGTAAAAGGTTGGGAAAAAATTTCCAAGCAAGTGGTACCAAGAAACAAGCTGGAGTATCCATTGTAATATCAAATAAAATGATTTTCAACCAAAAGCTATCAAAAAAGATAAGAAAGGACATTTCATATCCATCAAAGGAAAAATCCACCAACATGAACTCTCGATCCTGAATATCTATGCTCCAAATGCAAAGGAACCCACATTCATAAAAAAAAAAAAACATTAAAATTGAAAGCATACATTGCACCTCACACAATAATAGTGGGAGACTTCAATACCCCACTTGGCAATGGGCAAATCATGGAGACAGTAACTAACCAGAGACACAAAGAAACTGAGAAGTTATGAACCAAATGGATTTAACAAATATCTATAGAACATTTTATCCTAAAACAAAAGAATATTTTCCTCTCAGCACCTCATGGTACCTTCTCCAAAATTGACCATATAATCAGTCACAAAAGAGGCCTCACCAGATACAAGAAGACTGAAAAAAATCCCATGCACTTTGTCACATCACCATGGACTAAGACTGGTCTTCAATAACAACAAAATGACAGAAAGTCCACATACACATGGAAGCTGAACAACAGCTGGACTCTTAATGATAGCTTCATCAAGAAAGAAATAAAGAAAGATATTAAAGATTTTTTAGAATTTAATAAAAATAGAGGCACAAAATACCCAAAGTTATGGGACACAATGAAAGGTTTGCTAAGAGAAAAGTGCTTAGCTCTGAGTGCCTCCAAAAAGAACCTGGAGAGAGCATACACTAGCAGCTTGACAGTACACCTAAAAGCTCTAGAACAAACAGAAGTAAATACACCCAAGAGAAGTAGACAGCAGGAAATAATCAAACACAGAACTGAAATCAACAAAGTAGAAAACAAAAAGAACTATAAAAAAAAAAATCAACAAAACCAGGAACTGGTTCTTTGAGAAAATCAACAAGATAGATAAACCTTAGCCAAAGGGCACAGAGACAGTATCCAAATTAACAAAATCAGAAATGAAAAGGGAGGCATAGCAATAGAATCTGAGGAAATTCAAAAAATCATCAGATTCTACTACAAAAGCCTATACTCAACAAAACTGAAAAATCTGGATGAAATGGACAATTTTCTAGACAGATATCAGGAACCAAAGTTAAATCAGGATCAGATAAACCATCTAAACAGTCCCATAACTCCTAAAGAAATAGAAGCAGTCATTAAAAGTCTCCCAACCAAAAAAAAACCAAGTACCCGATGGGTTTAGTGCAGAATTCTATCAGACTTCATAGAAGACCTAATTCCAATACTGTCCAAACTATTCCACAAAATAGAAGGAATAGAAACAGAAGGAATCCTACCCAATTCCTTCTATGAAGTCACAGTTATACTTATCCCTAAACAACACAAAGACTGAAAAAGAAAGAGAACTTCAGACCAATTTCTCTTATGAATATCAATGCAATAATACTCAATAAAATTCTTGCAAACCAAATCCAAGAACACACCAAAACTATCATCCATCATGATCAAATAGGCTTCATCCCAAGGATGCAGGGATGATTCAATATATGGAAACCCATCAGCAAAATCCTCTATATAAAAAACTCAAAGAAAAAAACATATCATCATCTCACTAGATGCTGAGAAAGCATTTGATAAAATTCAACACCCCTTCATGGTAAAAGTCTTAGAAATATCAGTAATTCAAGACCCATACCTAAACATAGTAAAAGCAATATATAGCAAACCAGTAGCCAGTATCAAACTAACTAAGGAGATACTTGAAGGAATCCCACTAAAATCAGGGACTAGACAAGGCTATCCATTCTCTCCCTACCTATTCAATATAGTACAGAAGTCCTAGCCAGAGCAATCAGACAACAAAAGGAGGTCAAAGGGATACAAATTGGAAAGGAAGAAGTCAAAATATCACTATTTTCAGATGGTATGAAAATATAGTTAAGTAACACCAAAAATTCCACCAGAGAATTCCTAAACCTAATAAACAACTTCAGTAAAGTGGCTGGATATAAAATTAACTCAAACAAATCATTAGCCTTCCACTAATTAAAGGATAAACAGGATGAGAAAGAAATTAGGGAAATGACACCTTTCACAATAGTCACAAATATTGTAAAATACCTCAGTTTGACTCTAACCAAGCAAGTGAATGATCTGTATGACAAGAACGTTAAGTCTCTGAAGAAAGAAACTGAAGGAGATCTCAGAGGATGAGAAAATCTTCCATGCTCATGGATAGGCTGAATTAATAATGTAAAAATGGCCATTTTCTCAGATTCAATGCAATCCCCATCAAAATTCCAACTCAATTCTCATTGAGTTACAAACAGCAACTGTCAAATTCATTTGGAATAACAAAAAGCCAGGATAGCCAAAAGTATCCTCAACAAATAAGAACTTATGGGGGAATCACCATCCCTGTCCTTAAGCTGTATTACAGAACAACAGTGATAAAAACTGTATGGTATTGGTACAGCGACAGGCAGGTAGATCAATGGAATAGAATGGAAGACCCGGAAATGAACCCACACACCTGAGGTCACTTATTTTTGACACAGGAGCTAACATAATCCAATGGGATAAGATAACATTTTCAACAAATGGTGCTGGTTCAACTGGAGGTCAGCATGTAGAAGAATGCAAATCGATCCATTCTTATTACTATGTACAAAGCTCAAGTCCAAGTGGATCAAGGACCTCCACATAAAACCAGATACACTCAAACTAATAGAAGAAAAATGGGGAAAAGCCTCGAACACATGGGCACTGGGGAAAATTTCCTGAACAGGAATTGACAAGTGGGACTTCATAAAACTGCAAAGTTTCTGTAAGGCAAAGGACACTGTCATTGGGACAAAATGGCAACCAACAGAATGGGAAAAAATCTTTACCAATCCTATATCCGATAGAGGGTTAATATCTAATATATACAAAGAACTCAAGAAGTTAGACTTCAGAGAATCAAATAACCCTATTTAAAAATGGGGTTCAGAACTAAACAAAGAATTCTCAGCTGAGGAATATCGAATGGCTGAGAAGTACCTCAAGAAATGTTCAACATCCTTAGTCATCAAGGAAATGCAAATCAAAACAACCCTGAGATTATACCTCACACCAGTCAGAATGGCTAAGATCAAAAACTCAGGTTACAAGAGATGTTGGCAAGGATGTAGAGAGAGAGGAACACTCTTCCATTGTTGGCGGAATTGCAATCTGGTACAACCACTCTGGAAATCAGTCTGGCATCAGTAGGAGAAGAAGCCCTTGGTCCTGTGAAGACCGGATGCTCCAGTGTGGAGGAATGCCAGCACCTTGAGGTGGGAGTGGGTCGGAGTGGGAGCATCTTCATAGAAGCAGGTGGAGAAGGAGTGAGAATGGGAGAGTAGTACATTACATTTGAAACGTAAATACATAAAATATCCAAGAAAAACATTTAAAAAGTACATCACCATCATGACCGCGAACCACTATTGTGGGCAGCAGACACAGCTGCAGGGACAGCTGGGGTGATGTCAGGTGAAATCTAAGCAGATAAGGCTAGCGCCTGTGATTGGGCAGTGGGAAAAAAAGGCGGAGCTGAAGGTTTTAGAGAAGGGAGAGACCAAAGACAAGGAAGGAGAGATGGAGGACAGAGGGCGAAGAAGATGGAGGAAGAAGAGGTTGAACGTGGAGCAGACCCACGTGGCCTGGAGGAGCCGCAAGTAGCTAGGGACTCCAAAACCGGGCAATAGAATAGTATAGGGTACATTTGCCCAACATAGGTGTGCAGCTTGTTTTCATATTAACCGAGCTGCATGTACTTTGCACGGGCATATTGGGGATGGAGATTTACCGTTATAAATCCGGCTGGTATAAGTCTCTGGTGTTTTCATTTCACAGGGCTAAGGGGAGCTGAGTGAGCCACAGGGGGACGAATGGCCTGAGAAATTCGAGCTCCAGACATTTCAGGTTAAACTGGTTTGGTTAGCTTAGCAAGGTAGCCTGGGGAACCAGGGCAACACAGCTGCATGTAGCTAGCCAGGAGGGTTGGGCAAGACTGCCAATGCTGGTGCTTAGCTGGGTTTTATTTAAAACTACACCTAATATATATCTAAGAATTATTTTAATAATTTGTTTATGATTTATCATCAGGAACTGTGCAAACATTTCTAGGATGAGACTGGACGGCCAAGCAAACCCCTATCTCGGGCTCCATTTCTGGGCTGCAGGAAGGACAGCTATGGCTGGGGTTTATGTGCGTGCTAGGGAGTTGATCTCAGGCCCTTGTGTCCACACAGGTTCTCTTACTCACCGAGGTATTTCTTCATCCCTTAATATATACATCTTAAAGTCAATGCCATTCTACTTTAAATTTAACTATTTCAGATGCATCCGTCAATGTGTTTTAGAGACCATGTCAAAGGCAGTTCACAGACAAAACTAGTAGATTACTAGTTGGCTGAGGCTGAAATGGGGAGAGGGGAGTTAGTCAGTGGGTATGTTTTAGTTACGAATATGAGTAAGATCAAAAGACCGGCTGTATAACATTGTGTCACAATTAGCCACACTGCATCATACACTTATTGCTTTTCCATTTATATATTTATTTATTTATTTATCCTCCTCCTCTTCTTCCTCCTCTTCCTCCTCCTCCTGGTTCTTAATTTATTTATTCTTCTCCTATACAGTACATCCCAACCACAGTTTCCCCTCTCTCTACTTCCCCCACGTACACAGACCTCCCCTGGAGGCCTACTCCTCCATTTCTCTTCAGAAAAAAGCAAGTCTTCTTCTCCAAGGGGAAAAGGAGGGACAGGGGAGGGGAAGGGGATGGGAGTGGGGGTTGGGGTGAGTGAGAGGGGAACAGGATCTGGTATTGGGTGGGGGAGAAAGGAGTGAAGCCCTGGGGGCAAGCAGAAAGAATGGAAACAGGCAACCTCAGGAGGAAGGAGGTCAGGGGACCCTCCAGAATATACCAGAGACCTCTGAGGTGAGAGACTCTCAGGACTCAAAGGGGAGAGGTGCCCCAGATGAAAGGCCTTACAGTGGGGAGAGGGAATCTGTTGAGCCCACCTCCAGCAGAAAAACAGGGCATCAAGTGAGGGATGGGGTTGCTATCCCACAGCCAAAGCTCTGACCCATAATTCTCCCTATCTGAAAGAAATGCAGGAAAGGAAATGGAAAAGAGCTTGAGGAAAAGAAGGTCCAGCAACAGGCCCAAAGTGAGATCCAGCTCGGTGGAGGGACAAAGGGGACCTGACACCATTACTAAGGCTAAGGGGTGTTCACAAAGGGACCTATCATGACTGGGCTCCAAAAGACCCAACAAGCAGCGGAAAGAGTCAGATGCAGATATGTGCACCCAACCAATGAACAGAAGCAGCTGACCCCTGTGGTTGAATTAGGGAAAAGCTGGAAGAAGCTGAGGAGGGCAACCTTGTAGGAGGACCAGCACTCTCAATTAACCTGGACCCCCAGATCTCTCAGACACTGGATCACCAACCAGACGGCATCCACCAGCCAAGATGAGGCCCCCAACACAAATACAGCAGAGGACTCCCGGGTCTGGGTTCAGTGAGAGAAGATGCACCTAACCAGCAGCCTCCCAGTAGTATTTACTGAACATAACAAGATACAACAAGGATAGACAAACCCTCATATTAAGGCTGGATGAGGCAACCCAGCAGTAGGAAAGGGTTTCTAAAGCAGGCAAAAGAGTCAGAGAGTACTCTACCCCCACTGTTAGGGATCCCATGGAAACCCCAAGGTAAACAACCACAGCTTATAGGCAGAGGATAGCATACCCCCATGCAGGCTCCGTGACTCAGCTTCAGTCTCTGTGAGCTCCTATGAGTCCTGCTTAGTTGTTTCTGTGGGCCATGTTCTCATGGTGTCCTAGAACTCTCTCCCTCCTACAGCCCTTCCTCCACTCTTACCCTGGATAGAGGTAGAGCTCAGCGTTAGAGCACTTACTGAGGATACACAAGGCTGTATAGTCTATCCTTAAACTAGGAAAGCAGAAGAGAAGGAAGGGTCGATGCCACGTGGTTTAACATAACCGTGAGTAGTAAAATGAGAACGTGAGATGTTTGTAAACTTCCCTGTGGGGATGGACTCCCAAACATGCCTAGAGCAACTCATCAAGGCGTAGACCTTCAGCCCCTGTGCTACCTGTTCCCTGACAATCATCTCTCAACAAAGCTACAGGAAAACTACACTGAAATTTTAGTCTGGTGTTTAACACAGCTTAATACTGTTAAAATTAAAACAACAAAATCTGTGCAATGCCCTCCCTACGATATTTTCTTTTTCTTCTCTCCTGAAGAAAAGGTATAGTTTTTCTGGTACTTTGGGCCTTCTGGTTCTGTCTCTATAGTTCCCTTCTCTGCCAGGTGACTGCTTATCTGTTAAGGAGGACTATTAAGCTGTCCTGTGTGACTTAACTCCAAAGGCTTGACTTTTTCTCTTTCTCTTCTCTGTGCCCTTCCTCTAGGCAGCTGCCATATTTATAGCTTGCCTGCTTTGGGGTTTTTCTTTTAAGCTTCAACAAAACTGTCATTGATCTTAGAAGAACAAGAGTATACAGAATGAGTGGATATTGGCCATTGAGGGGAAACAAAACCTAAAGTCCTGTAAAGGACAATTTTTTATCTTCTTCTGTGTTATCCTTGTGTGCTTTTATGTTCATGTATGTGTATACACATGAAGACAAGAGGTTGACGTCATCTACATCATTTTTTGAGACACGTTCTCAAAACCCTGCCTATTAGGCTAAACTGTCTGTCACGTGAGTCTGTCTTTATTGTCTTTCCACAGGATTGGAATGGCAGGCTTTTGCCTTTGAGGTGAGTACTGAAGGGTCTGGACTTGGTCTCTCGTGCTTGCACAGCAAGCTCTTTACTGACTGTGGCATCTCCCCAGCCTGAGAAGTACAATTATTATTTTTAAATTTATTTATTTTTATTCTTTAATCCTTTCTTTACAGTCCAGACTTTAGCCCCCTCCAGTCTGCTCTGGGAGATCTCGGGGGTCCAGGTGAGTTGAGACTACTGGTCTTCCCATGGGGTCACCCTTCTCCTCAGCTTCTTCCAGCTTTTCCCCAATTCAACGACAGGGGTCAACAACTTCTGTCCACTGGTTTCGTGCTAGTATCTGCATCTCACTCAGCTCCTTGTTGGGCCTCTCAAAGGGCAGCCATGCTAGGCTCCTGTCTGCAAGCACACCATAGCATCAGTAACAATGTCAGGGCCCTGGGCCTTCCCTTGAGCTGGATTCCAATTGGGCTAGCCACTGGACCTCCTTTCTCTCATGCTCTTCTCCATTTTTTTCCCCCTGAAGTTCCTTCAGACAGGAACAGTTTTGGGCCAGAGCTTTTGACGGTGGGATGGCAGCCCCTTCCCTCTAGTTGATGTCCTGTCCCTCTATTGGAGGTGGACTCTACAAGTTCTCCCTCCCCACCATAGAGCCCCTCCCTTTCATTCAAGGCCCCTCCCTTTGAGTCCCGAGGGTCTCTCAGAGAGGTGCAATTATCAAGTGGGTTGAAAAACCAATCCTTTGGAGCCATGGGAAACCACTGGTGAGGCAGCTAGCAAGGAGCGCTGAAGCCACATCATTTCCTGAAGATCACAGTCAAGGTAAAAGTGGAATAACAGATAGGCCCCTCAGAAAGCCCTGCCGAGTATCGTCCAGTTGAAGACGGGGATAGCTTTCCGAAAGGGAAACTCTATGGACTCAGTAATCATTTCAGAAACAGGTGTGTCACTCACAAAACCACAGGGGAACAAATTTGAGGATCATAATTCATGTTTTTAATTTGAGTTATTAAAATCATCTTTGTGAAATTGGATTTTTTTTTTTTTTTTGGTTTTTTGGTTTTGTTTTTTGTTTGTTTTTTTGTCGTTGTTGTCGTTTTTGTTTTGTTTTGTTTTTGGAAGAAGTATCTCACTTGGCTGATTGACCAACTAGGTGATAAGTGATGGGGGTAATTTAGCTTTAAATAAAATAATTTGTTTTCAAATCCCTAGGGAAATGACCTCACCATAATTCTCTGATTCTCACTGCAATCCTCTTACTCATACCATCTAGGAAGCACTGGTGTTCATTTTTCTGATCTACTCTGTCTTTAATCTCTCAATTAGTAGTTGGAAGGGTCAAAATTAAGCTGTGCTTGTCCAGATCTTCTCAAAAATAAGGGGAACGTGGTTGGAATTTAGCCAGAGAATCTAATGCAGATGAAAGCTCAGAAAAGGCCAACAGAGAGAAGTGGAAGTGACTGCGTATCTGGCTTTTGGGATCACCCTGGCTATCGACAAAAACATAAAATAAGAGAGAAAATGGAAAAGCAGAATGGCAGAAGGAAGAATAGATGTCAGTTGTGGGTCCGTTGCTTCTCACTGCTTGAGATTGTTAGGGTTGGAGAATTTGGGAAATATGAAAACCAACTTCAAGCCAACGGAAGTTTCTTTATTCTAAACGCTGATGTAGTGGGGAGATGGCTGGGTTTGGGGTCGGAACGTGTAAGTGGTCATGGATGGGTGGGAACAGAGCAACCTTTTAAAGCACAAAACTACAAATTAGGTCTGCGAGGAGGTAGAGGGTGGGGGTAAGGTAGAGACGACCAATCAGGTACCTGCATGCATTGTATGTTTTTCGAGCCGGTTTCACACCTAGCACCTTAAGTGGATTATTGTCTGTCAAGTACCTCAGACGTCTTTCCACTTACTATGGCCTGGATCCAGACCAGCCAATCAGAGCTCTTTAGCAGCTACTGGGTTTCAATCCTGACTGGGCGCTACCCAACAAAGCATAGGGTACGATAGTGTGCCCTAAGTTCCTTCATACGGGACACCTGGGTCCAGAAGCTGTTTCTAGACATTCAATTGTTTCTTGGAATTTAGCCTGGTTCAAAATAAAGACTTATATACAAGATGAAGTCCCTGTAGCTGAGGGGGCCGTCAACAAGACAAAGCGCTAAAGGGGGGGCAAGAAAGATCCTCCGTGGTTTTGTTTCTCTGGAAAATAATTTGAGAGTCGTTGGCAGTGTTGCTGCTGACACTATGCATCTTCTTGAAGGCTTCCAAGTGCTTTCACATCAAATGCAAGCAAATATTCTATCGCTTTCCTGAGCATCACTTTCACAGAGTTAAACTATTAGAAGGGAGGGAAAAATGGATGTCTTAGGATTTTCTACCATGAAAACAGTAGAAACAGGATCGGAGCATTATCATATGTTTTTCATTCTGCTCCCATGATTTCAGTTCACATATATAGTAAGAGAACATGCTTTTGAGGCTACTCGGGCTAATGTTTGAATATGTGACGCTTGAGGTGACGTCTTACAGCTTCGGCTTGGCTTCCCTGTCTGTAAAGGGGCTCGCAGTTCTTCTGTTTTCGTTTGGATATGAAGTGCCCGACTAAAGTGTCTCACTATTGCACGTTTCATGCCTGTAGAGAGAGGTGATTGGCTGATGAGGCATTAGTTTGATCCATGGATTCAATCCTCAGCTGAGTTCACAGTTCAACTGACTTGTAAGAGGTGAAGCCTATCAGGGGAAGTAGGTCTCTGGGGGCGTGGCTTTGAAGGTTTCCTCTCTACCCAGATGCTTCTTCTCTGGTTGTGTCTGTTTCCTGGCTGTCCTGAGACGAGCATTTTTCTTCTACCATGGAGCACTGCCTCATTACATCCAAGTTCCTGCGGACTGAAACCCCGGAACGAAGTAAATCTTTCTTCCTTGGCTTGATCATCTCGGGTATTTTGTCAGGGCGACATAAAAGTCATTTAAGACACCATCCTGGGAGGGATCTTGCAAATTGTAGAATAACAAACATACATTGCCAAAATACCACGCTAGAAATAAATATTGTTTGCACTCAGAAATGATTGTATATGACTTTTTGTTACCGTTATTGCTCGCCAACTGTTGCCAATAAGCCAGACTTATTCTAAAGTACAGATATAAGGGGCTTGATCATTTTTCTCGTGTTAAAACCACAGAGCTGAAGAAACGCAAAGTCTGCAAATTGTGTTTGTTAAGTTTAGAATCTTGTAAGAGCATGTGGTGGTGCATGCAGCCATTGGGAGCCATGCAGACACAGACACAGGAGTGCAGCTGTCCTTGCAGAGTGGTACCTTCCCTTCCTTTGGGCGTGTTCCTAGAGGAGGAGCTTCTGTGAAGCATCATGGTGCTATCTGCAATTTCCTTAAGAACCTCCGTTCTGCTGTCCACAGTGTCTGCACAAGCTACGGTTTTAGGGACAAGGGTGCATGCAAGGCTTGCCTTTTCCTGCATCCTTGTCAATGTGACTCTCTTTTTTAAAAGATAAACCGATGAAATGTCCTAATTTGTGTGCAGTGATATCCACTGTGGTTAAAATTCGACCTTCTGGTGACTAGCAACAAGGAGCATGTTCTCACACAGTGGTCCCGTTTTCGGATCTTCTTTAGAGAGAGCCCTGCTTTGCTCTCATTGGTCACTCATTGTTCGTCTTTGGAGTTGGGTGAGCTCCTTACTTATTTTTAACTAATTGTTAATCAGATATATGCTTTGAAGCTACTCCCATTGTTAACTACTCCCATTGTTAACCTGACCCTTTCGGGGGGGGGAGGGGAGGCGCAGTCTCGTCCCTGAACTTCAACCTAATCTCCCCCTTCCCACTCTGGATTCCATTACATTGAATACAGAACTGAACACTTTACCCTGCCAGCTGCCCAAGTGTCTGCTGTGTTTTGACTTTGTAAGTAACACCAGAAAGTCCCAAAGCAGCAACCCTGAATTCTTTCTCCTCCTGAAATTACAGTTTTGCACGACCATTTATCAGGTGTATATTAGAGGAAAGTGTGGCTTTTAGACGTTCCATTTGCTATATGCTATTTCTGACCTTTGTACAGACCTGTCATTCGTCACAGGATTTGGCTCTCTTTGCTGTGTTTAGTTTTGAAGACCTTGAGAACAAGTCAATCCATATTCCAACGCCTAATGATATAATTTACTCAGCACCCAAGACCTGACTGCCCTCTACCCACCCCTCGGTAGACAAGTCTATGAATGTAGCAATGGGTAAGAACAGTAAAAAAAGTCCCTCTTGGCAAACATTGAAGATTCATAAGAAGAAATCATAAGTCAGCCCTAGACATAGAGGCATCTGGCACAGTGTCAAAATATCCTAAAATGTTCATTTTTTTGAAATGAGACTAAAATAACCAATATCTTGATGTGCTGTAGATTTGTTTAAAAAAAAAACTGAAATGTTAGAGGTTGGTAACACTAATTCTAGTAAAATGAAAACAAAACTTCCCAAAATGTAAGACCAAGCAAGAATCAGAACCACCGTGACTTCTCCCAGAACCGCCCTCCCTAGGTGTAAGCAAGATGTGTGCTTTAAGATGATGGTTACAGGGCTGGAGAGATGGCTCAGTGGTTAAGAGCACTGACTGTTCTTCCAGAGGTCCTGAGTTCAAATCCCAGCAACCACTTGGTGACTCACAACCATCTATAATGGGATCTGATGCTCTCTTCTGGTGTGTCTGAAGACAGCTACTCACATACATACAATAAGTAAAAAAAGTTAAAAAAAAAAAAAGATGATGGTTACAAAGCTAGTCAGAGTGGATGAGAGAATGAATAGCCGACAGCTGTTGTTCCGTCAGGACTTTATCCGGGCTATTTGAATACACTCTGACATTTTAAAATCTAGATCTGATAATGCCTCTTTAAGATTTCTCTCTCCGCTTTAAAAACTGAATCCCTCTGCTCAAAGTCCCCAAAGCATCCCCGTCCTGTGTCAAACAATACTAGATTCTGTTCTCATTTCAGGCTCTATTTTTTTTCTCTAAAAGAAACCTCCATGCTATTAATGTAATCATAAGTCATAGTGAGTTGTTGCCTTTAAAAATATGGTATTTTTCATAAAACAAAGGGCAAAAATTAATGAAAGGATATTAAATATTCTGAAACTTCATTTATTTGAAAATACACATACATTTGAATTCCTAGTTGAGAGATTCATTCCTAATGCCTAAAGATATATATATATATATATATATATATATATATATATATATATATATATTGCTCTTTAGATCAAGCATGCCAAAATTCATGTGATTTTTGGCTAATGAAGTCTTTATTATAACTTTCAATCTAAATACAAATACTATACCATGCTTGAAAAGTGGATGTTGGATGTTGTCAGAATTTGGAACGTTGTACTGTAAAGATAAATGTGAGAAGCCTTGGGGTTCAGATGAAAAATGGACCAGCCCAATTATTCATGGGAATATATATCCCTTAGATGGCTAATAAATAGAGTGCTATTTATAAAGTGAACAATGGACTGTCTAAGAACACATCCCATAAATGTGTGGTTTTAATGGACTTATAAACTTTAATTAATAAAGAATCTAAATGGTTATTACTAACCCACCATCATGAGGTTAATCTCAGACATGGAGAAGAGTCACTGAGCATCCCTGGAGTCCATGCCCCACTGTGCTGTACGAAGGGCAAAAGTAGGTCGATGCCTCTTACGCTAGGCCACTGATAGTGACCTATAAGAAGTAAATTTTGCAATGTACCCTGTCTTCATACCAATAAAAGAAAATAATCCCAACAATGCTGCAGTTTTATACATATACTTTTTCACTATTTTACCCTGTTATAATACACTTCAGGAAAAATTTATTCATTTATTTAGTGTGTATTTATATGGGGTTGAGGCACACACATGCCATGGTACACATACGTAAGAGGACAGTCTGTGAGAGTCAGTTCTCTCTTTTTGCCACACAGGTTTCAGGGATTGAATTCAGGGCATCAGACTTGGCCACAGGCCCCTCTACCTACTGAACCATTTTGCCAGCCCCTCTATTCATTTTAAAATGCTGTTTCCGTAGCACCAATTTCAGAGCAGTTATACCTTGTCAGGTACTTCTTAGGTCATGTCTGATATGTCAAGTTTTTTTTTTTTTTTCCTCCATCTTTATTAACTTGGGTATATCTTATTTATATTTCAATTGTTATTCCCTTTCCTGGTTTCCAGGCCAAAATCCCGCTAGCCCCTCCCCCTCCCCTTCTTTATAGGTGTTCCCCTCCCCATCCTCCCCCCATTACCACCCTCCCCCCAACAATCACGTTCACTGGGGGGTTCAGTCTTGGCAGGACCAAGGGCTTGCCCTTCCACTGGTGCTCTTACTAGGCTATTCATTGCTACCTATGAGGTTGGAGCCCAGGGTCAGTCCATGTATAGTCTTTGGGTAGTGGCTTAGTCCCTGGAAGCTCTGGTTGCTTGGCATTGTTGTTCATATGGGGTCTCCAGCCCCTTCAAGCTCTTCCAGTCCTTTCTCTGATTCCTTCAACAGGAGTCCCGTTCTCAGTTCAGTGGTTTGCTACTGGCATTCGCCTATGTATTTGCCGTATTCTGGCTGTGTCTCTCAGGAGAGATCTACATCCAGTTCCTGTCGGCCTGCACTTCTTTGCTTCATCCATCTTATCTAGTTTGGTGGCTGTATATGTATGGGCCACATGTGGGGCAGGCTCTGAATGGCTGTTCCTTCTGCCTCTGTTCTAAACTTTGCCTCCCTATTCCCTCCCAAGGGTATTCTTGTTCCCCTTTTAGAGAAGGAGTGAAGCATTCACATTTTGATCATCCGTCTTGAGTTTCGTTTGTTCTAGGCATCTAGGGTAATTCAAGCATTTGGGCTAATAGCCACTTATCAATGAGTGCATACCATGTGTGGTTTTCTGTGATTGGGTTACCTCACTCAGGATGATATTTTCCAGTTCCATCCCATTTGCCTGTGAATTTCATAAAGTCATTGTTTTTGATAGCTGAGTAGTATTCCACCGTGTAGATGTACCACATTTTCTGTATCCATTCCTCTGTTGAAGGGCATCTGGGTTCTTTCCAGCTTCTGGCTATTATAAATAAGGCTGCTATGAACATGGTGGAGCATGTGTCTTTGTTATATGTTGGGGCATCTTTTGGGTATATGCTCAAGAGAGGTATAGCTGGGTCCTCAGGTAGTTCAATGTCCAATTTTCTGAGGAACCTCCAGACTGATTTCCAGAGATTTCATCACATTGATGATCCAGAAGACTAGCTGTAGAGGCCTCTCACAGTAGCTCAGACTCAAAGATGGCAGTGGCCTTCCCAGTGCTAGCATACTCCCTAGGTCCCAACAGGTTGATGAGAGCTGTGTATGTGTCTCTCTCTTCAAGAACGTCCCTGCTCCTCCCAAGGACTGTGGGTGGAGACTAGAACTTGGCCTAGCCTTGACCCGAGGTAGGAAGCTGGTGCTTGGCCTAATTTTGACCTGAGGCAGTGGGTGTAAAGCTGGCGAAAGCCCTTACGGTCCTCATAACCTACCTACTTTCTACAAGGCCAATCCTCTTAATAGATCTTACACTTCAGTAAGAACTAGGGTCCTTCATATGCATACTGTCTGTACATACTATGTATCTGTCTATGCATGTGTATATATGTGTGTGTATGTATGTGTGTCTGCCTATATATCTGCTTGTCTGTATGTATCTATCTGTCTATGGATATGTGTGTATCTGTGTGTCTGTGAATGTGTGTTTGTGTATATGTGTCTGTACATGTGTGTCTGTGTGTCTGTGTCTGTGTGTCTGCCTGTCTATACACATGAGTGTGTGTCTGTATGTATGGATGGATATGTGTGTATCTGTGTGTCTGTGCGTGTGTGTCTGTGTATGTGTGTGTTTGTGTGTCTGTCTATGCATGTGTGTCTGTGTATATGTGTGTGTGTCTGTCTTCTGTTAGTTTTCTCTGTGTGTATGTGTGTGTGTTTATGAATGCATGTGTGTGTGTGAATGCGTGTGTGTGTGTGTGTGTGTGTGTGATAGTTTGCATGTATGTGGTATTTACTCACATATGTGAGGGAGGTGGGGATACAAGCTCCCACACAGGAGACCCACTGCCTGCTCTGTCTCTCTCCACATTTGCTAAGATCTTCTCACTAAACATGGAGCTAGGCTGGCAACCAGCAAGTCCTGTGGGTCCTCCTGTATTCCGACCTGGCTCTGGAGTTAGCAGTGTGTATGACTGTGTTCAGCTTTGTATGTGGGTGCCTTTCCTTATGCTTGCTTGCACAAGTGCTCATACATCTGCCCAGCCATCTACCCAACCATCCGCCCATCCACTTATGAAGACTTTGGGTTTAACCCCAGTCAGGACATTTTGCTAACAGGCATACTTGGCTCTTTGCCACTCTCATTCTTTAGATCTACTGTTTCATCCACTCTCTGAAATACTTCTTTTCTTCCTTGTCCCCTTTGTCATAGCCCAGCAGCTCATCCCTGTGTTATTGCGTCAACCCCTGGGTGCTCACCCACCATGACTGCTGGACGGTTTATTGTGTAAAGTCTTGCTTCAGCTGTTGTCTGCTGTCCACTCTGGTTAGCGTCCTGCAGCGATGCTGACTTAGAAAACACTGAAGTTATCAATTCTCCATGCCGTTCACTTTGTAGCTGGAATTGTGCTATGCTGTTTTCCACATGGTATTTTCATTAATTCTCAAAACTGTCCTATGAGCTAAATAATCCCTACCTTTTCCATAACAATTCAGTGAGGATCACAACATTAAGAAAAAAAAACAAAAACAAAAACAAACAAATAAACAAAAAACCAACAACGTGGACCATACATAGACTTTTATTTTGATTCAGCTGTTAAGACAAGTTTCAAAAATACTTAGATAGCAAATCCCACTAATCAAAAATATAAAACACAGTTATGTATAACTTACACCAATGGACAGAATTCTCCCTGTGCCAATACTGTGGTGCTGCTAAGCCTGTATGGTTTTCTGAAATTTGAGGGCAGGGGGTTGGGGTCAGTTCCTGGCCTCTTTAGCTTACTGATGCTGCCACATTCCACAGCCTGTGACTGTTTTCCATCTTTAGAGGCAGCAGACACAGAACTCTAACCTCTGCTTCCTAGCCACACACGCCTCACTGACTCTCCCGTCTCCTTCATGGAACCCTTATAAGGATGACAAGGCCCTCTGATTACATTAGATGCACCTGGACATCCAGGATCGCCTAACTGTCTCAGGATCCTTCACTTCCTAGCATCTGCACAGCCCTTCTGCCTAATAAGGCAGTCATCACAAGTCCCATGGATTATGCCCTGATATCTTCGGAGCCATCACTCGGCCTCCTACACGCAGAATAAACATTCCTTTTAAGTGTGCATGGAACATCCATCTCTGTAGACTACCTTCTGGCCCATAAAGTCAATCTCAATAGATTTATAAAAATTAGAACTATACAAAATGTCCTCCCTGACCCCATGGGAATTAGGCTACAATTTGGAATGAAGAAAATATCTAGGAAAAAAAATAAACACTTCAAATAACTAAAATTTATACAATCCTAGTCCATTCTGAAATCTTTGGGGGAAAAAAAGTCACAAGAACATTCGAAAATACTCTGGGTAAAAATAAAAACACAATGTGCAAGTATTAGGGGACGTCGCTGAAGTAAGTGGAAAGTTTGTATTTCATAAAAAGGAATACAGGGAGGCAGGAGGCTATCCTCTCATTTCCAAAGAGAACAGAATAGAAGAGACAAAACACAGAGCAGTAGGAACAAAGCTACCAAAATATTTTATCACTCCAATTGGAAGTCTCAAACTGATTTCACGTACAGTGGTAATCGGTAACATCTGCTTGTGATGTGATGGCATATAAAACGGAAAGTGCAGAACGAAGACTAGAAGGTAAGCAGTGAGGGTGGAACAGGGCTTTAACACCTGACAAGGGATACCAGACATTTTTACCATGAAAGGGAAAGTCCTCTTTATACACATTACTTAGACCACACTTCTTGCAACTACAAAAATTAGCTCGAAACGAATCAGAGAGACTTATTATAGTAAAAGTCGGTATTTTTTTTAAATATAAAGTCTTTATGATCTTGGAGTAGGTGAAGATATCTTAGAAAAGATGCAAGAATCATGAATCCAAAAATTCTTTGAATGCTTTTATATCAATTGAAGTGATATATATATATATATATATATATATATATATATATATATCTGCTTTTGTAAAATAACACTCTCAATAACTGAAAAACACACCACAGACCTGGAAAATAACATTCATGCATCACAATTTTGTTTTAGCTTACAGATAAAAAGGTACAGGCCATAGGTTTGAGTCAGTCTGAATTTGAGTCAGTCAGTTTGAGTGTCTGAATCAGTTCATGCCTGTAGCATTTCGAACTCGAGTCTGTGTTGAAATGTTGTTAATGTTTATCTGAAAACCAAGTTTAACTGGCTGCAGTTTATCTAACAACGCTGTTTCCGTGCAATATGTATTCCAAACTTGTTAAGAGTTTTCACATGAGTCTTACTATGATCAGACAAACTGAGCCTTTGGCAATGGATGTGAAGCTAAGGGCCTGTTTACAGGTTGCAGGGGGAGATACTTTGGAAATTACTTCGCCAATAGTTTTAAAAATTACACACATCCTTTCAACTGTGATTTCGTTCCTTAGTTTTCACCCAAGAAACAATGGAAATATTTTTATTCTTAAAGACTTGCAGATAAATGTTTGTGTCACCTTTACACATAAGTGTCAAGAACTAGAAACAACTGTCCATCAATGAGATTATGGGTAAATAAGCCGTGGTGTGTGGATATAATTAAGTGCCCACAGGGAGACAAAGAGTGCACACATATGCAGCAACACGGATTAATCTCCATGACAGACAAGACAAAAATCTGCATACCCTTAATATGTGCTACACCCCTTCCCTCCATGTCCAAAATCAAATTAATATGACATGACTGAAGTCAGAAAAGTGGTTTTCCACCCTTGACAGAGAATAACAGTGGTCAGTTGAGAGGAAGGAAACACTGGAGAAACTTTCAGAATGATATAACGGCTTCTTCGTATGTTGTTGTAGTAGCCAGAAAGATGTGCTCATGTTCCAAATGAACAGAAGGAATGTGATTGGTCAAAGAAACAGATAAAGGGTGAAGTGAGAGTCTAGGGTTAAAGTATCAAATAATGCACAGAAATAAGAGCCCTAGCATGCCGCCCGCATCCATATGATGGGGGTTTGCAGACAGGCAGTCATGGGATCATGGAAACTTCTACCAAGGCTTCAGTATGGCTCTCTTTTGTGGCCCCTGCTAAGAGGTTGGCTCTGTCAAGGTGAAACTGAATGACTGTCCCCTTCCCAGAAGCAGCTCTCAGAAACACACGGAAGTGGGTGACGAACACAAGCTTCTTTTTTTTTTTTTTTTTTGGTTCTTTTTTTCGCACAAGCTTCTTACTTCCAACAGAAGCAGCCGCTGATGCTCCTGGGTAAAGAGTGGAAGGGTTATGCGATCCCAGTCGGTGGTGGGAATGAGAAACAAGGTTTTCCCACGAAGCGAAGGTCAAGATGGCAGAGTGCACTTGCTGTTGAGTCAGGGGCATCTTGCTACAGATCCAGGAGAACTGGAGAGAAGTTCCAGTTTGTCATATGGTTGGATGTCAATCTAAAATTGAGGAAGATGTCCCTGGGCTGACCCACAGTACTTCTGTGCATCAGCAGGTAGGGTGCAAAGGAGCTAGCCAAACTTTTCAATCTCTCCAAAGAGGACAGTGTCCACAGACAGGATGTCAGATGCCCTGAATGAAGAAGGTGAGAAGCCCAGATCCAAAGCACCCAAGATTCATCATGCTTTGTCCTGCAACATAATCAGTGATCTATGACTCCAAAGAAACAACACATAAGAAAAACAAGAAGGAGCTTGCAGAACGTGCTAAACATTTGGCCGAGAGAAAGAAAGAAGTCAAATAAAACTCCAGGGACAGATCACCAAGAGACACAGGCTGTCTTCTCTGAGAATGTCTGCTCTAAGTCCAATCTGACAATATCCTAAGTCCAAAGACAAGTAGATAGAACGTACTCCACCTTCATCCAGCTCATACTTGCAAGAAAGAACCCATCCTTGTAGATGAGCTGAGACAGTGTGTTCATAAAATGAGAATTACTAAAGAAATCTGCTTAAATTACACGGGAATGAGATGAAGAGGAAGAAAGGAGATGTCAGAAGAGAGGACTGCGAACTCAGTAAATATATAGTGTTCTTCTTTGCGATGCAACCATGAGCTTTTAAAACATCACAGCTGTCTGTCATCTAACATTTGCCTGGCTCATAAACTGAATATGACATCCTTTTCTCCCTGATGGAAGGGCTTTGTCATAAAAAAAATATATTAAAATTATAGTCACTGCGCAACCCAAATGTTTATATACCCAATTAAGGAGGCTGGATCTCCAAGAGACAGAAATAATTCAACAGATGGAAATGTCATAGAAAGTTGACTTATCCTCCGAGGAGGAAGCGTGCGCCATTTCCCAGCGTACAGATGTGGCATTCCTTATCATCAGGACCTTGTAAAATGTGAGCGTATAAAACGTAGAATATCCTAGGCGTGTTTAGTACAAAGTGTAAACACCACGACGGGGTGGTTAGCATATAAAGACCTCAGCTGAGCTCCCTGAACTTATTACCTTACCAATCTAAACACAGGACTAGATCCTGCTAAGGGACGGGAGGTTTATTTTTATAAAGCGGCACAGAGACGTAATAGGCAGAACAAGTACCTAAAACCCTCACAAATCTTAGATAAAGGAAGACATCTCAGCAGCCAGAGTTACAGTCAAATGGCAACCATAAACTGACCCACACAGAGCAACGTGTGCAGTTGTCCGCGTCTATGAAAAGTGCTTTGAAAAGAAAGACAACATAAGAAGCTTTCCTCGTACACCATGCAAAAAAGCAGAAATCCCCGGGCCATCTTTGCTTTTTAAAGTAAATGGAGAACCGAAAGGGTTTAGAGAATAAACTCTGTCAGAGTGGAAGCCTGGTTAAATAGCAAACGGAGGTTTAAGTATCCTATTGTTATTTGGAGTTATTAATAGGGCTGGACCTCAGGGAACCGGTTCTAGCTGGAGCAATGGGAAACACGAACGGACAATAGGAACAGGAGGTGAGCTTTGCTTGCTTTTATAGAATGCAGTGGAGCTGAAACAAAGACATGTTCCAGTGGGCGTGTGAGAAGGCGATGGGCTAGACAGAAGGTGCCCACGCCCGGCAGCCACTGGTTCTTTAAATGGAACACATCCCAACAACACATTGTGAGTTTATTCAACAAATAAATAAATTCAAACGGAGCCTCGGCTGTATGATAATTCCTAAAGAACAACATTCCATGAGATAGAGTTTCCTTCTGAGGTTTTAGTTGAGTTGGGAAAATCAGGCAGGTGAGCACAATTCAGAACAATAGAGAGGAACTGTTCCGCTAGGGAAGCGTCTAGAAAGATCACGTGGCCTACACCATGATGCTTGAAGAACTTATGTCAAAGAGACATAGGGAGGGGGGCAAAGGGTACAAGAGTGTGAAGAGCTGGCACAAGAATAAAGGGGTGGGGGAGAAGGAAAGATGAGATGGCAGCAAGGCGTAGTTAACCAATTGTCGTGCACACCATGTGGTGGCCTGAGATTTTATCTTGAGAACAGCCAAAAAAAAAAAAAAAAAAAAACAAAAAAAAAAAAAAAAGTCATGTCCATGCAGAGAATAGACAACAGAGCCAAGCTGGACACAGAGACCTTGTGATAACGTGCAGGAGAGAATGATGGCCATTTTTCCTGAGAAGAAGCCACATGATGTAGGTAAGTGGATAGGGTCGAGCAGCACCAAGGAAACAGAGGCACCGGGCCTAGTGATGGATCACTGAGTTTTGCAGACGAGTGTATACTGGAACAATTCTGAGGTTCTGAGGGCTGCAGCTCACCATTTACTGAAGAAGGAAAAGATGAGAGATGGGTGTGGAGGAGAGAAAACAGAGTGTCCTCATCACCAGTATGTACTACGATCATGTGTGGGACAGCCTAGTGAAACTAACGAGAGATGAGGAGAGCAAGAGGGGGAGCGAGACAGAGAGAGAGAGAGAGAGAGAGAGAGAGAGAGAGAGAGAGAGAATATAAAAATATCAGGATATGATATGTCCTCCAAAAGTTCCTGTAAGAGGTGATCTAGCAAATAAAACCAAAAAATAGAAATAAAGAAACCCGGAAGAGCATAGGAGCCCAAGGAAGGGAGTCGTCTTAGAACAAGGATGTGTACAACAGCACTGAGACTGCAGGGGAAACATAAAACGGAGACTATAAAACACCCATTAAACTTAATAACATTTACACAAATAATAGTGGGCCTGTGTTGCAGAGCGGGGTGTCCCTTCACAGGAAGGAAGGAAGCTATTTTCGGTGCTTCTCTGAGGCTTCTCTGCTGGCTCTCTGAAGTCAGACCCTTCAGCTAGACACTGCCTCGGTTTTCTACTGCAGCTTGCTTTTGCACTGTTCCAAACGTGTCCTGCCTTCCTTTCTTTTACAACATTGCAGCAGAATTACCTCCCCGGGCCTCGTTATCAATGAGAAAGATTCAACCATTATTAGCAGCTCATTAATTACCGTGCCCTTGAAAGAGATGTCATGAGCACCAATCCTCACCTCTTTAAACACACACACACACACACACACACACACACACACACAGAGCCTGTCCTCCCCCCCCCACCCCCACCGCCTCTCTTCAGTGATATTTCCTCATTCAGTGACATTGTGTTGTCCTGAACACTGAATGCTTGCTTTCCGTTTCCATTTAAGCTTCTTAAAAACACAGAGAGCCTCTTGTGTTTGGTCCTGGCCTGCCTGCCCTCCCTTGTGCAGTGAATTCTTAACAAATGTTTACCAAATTTAAATGGTTTGATGGAGTAGATTAAACGTGTACCTGTCTTCCTTTGGATTTCAACTCTCTGTAGAGGTTGGAAAGTATTATAAACTTTCACTTTGAAAGATAAACTCTTTCCAATGTGGGTATAATTTATAGGTCTAACTCAACCTGTAGTCTTTATCATGAGGGCATTCTATTAATTGATGTTTAGTGAGTTGCTGTAAAACAAAACAAACAAACAAACAAAAAAGATATTTTTGATGGGCTAAGAGTATTTTGATTCAATTCATATTAACAAAATAGTACTATTTTGAATCTGAATTGTATGAGTAAGATGAACTATGCCAAGGCAGATGTATCAGATGCTGGAAAGTGTTTTATAAGATTCAACATTCTTCCTTCATAAGAGCATTCTACAACTCATAGTAGAGAATTTTAACCACTAAAGTTAAAGCTCTACGTGCGAAATCCCTACCTAATACACTCAACAGTAAATACATGCAAAGTCCCTACCTATTACGCTCAATGGTAAAAGGTTGAAAGAACTTTCACTAAGATCATGAACAAGAGAGAAATGTTACTATAGTCTATTTTCTGTAGCAAAAACAAAATAATCAATGTGGAGTAACGGAGAAAGGAAAGAAATTTAGCTTGTGGGTTAGAGATCCAAGACTGTGGTGCTGGCGACTACTCAGACTTCATGAGAGCATCATCACCAAGGTGGAGAGTGTGCAGGAAACCCAGCAAGCGCCAAGGGGAGTCTCAAGGGTGACACCACTCCAGGAGAACATGATCCTTTCTGCAGTCAAATGTGCTCATGACCTAACGTAGAACAGTGGTTCTCAACCTTCCTAATGCTGCAACCCTTGTGTTGAGGTGATCCTCAACCATAAATCTATTTTCATTGCTACTTCATGACTGTGATTTTGCTACTGTCGTGAGCCATTATGTAAATATTTTTGGAGGTAGAGGTTGGCCAAAGGGGTTGAGACCCACAGGTTGAGAATCTGAACTAGATCCACATCTTAAAGGTCCCGACATTTCACTACCACCTGGAGACCAGGTTTCCAACAAAACCTCATAGCTAGAGACTCAAAGGATATCTGAAACATAGAAGATGTGCTGTTACTACTGCTGTTCAGCATAGTCTGAAAAGTCCTCACAAAGATCATAAGCAAAAATTCATAAATAAAAATTTAAAAATACAAAGCCAGAAAAATCAGAAAAGATTATCCTTTTCCATTTCGGATAGAATAATTTCATAGGTACAAAGCCCACAATGTGCTACACACACACACACACACACACACACACACACACACACACACACACACACACACACACCTTAGACTTTTTACTATGACCAAATACCTAAGAGACACAGCTCAGAGGAATTATTATTTGTTCTAGCTTAAGGTTTTAGAGGGTTCAGTCCAGCATAGCATGCACAGTGTGTCAGAGCAGAGTAGTTCCTAGCATGATGGTTAAAAAGCAGAAGAAGGAGAAAGAGGAAGGGGTTGAAACAGAGATATCCTGGAAGGACACAAGTTGTTGTAAAAATATAAAAATTAAAAATGTATAGGTGTCTTTTACCCCGCTAGGTCCTGCACCGCGGTGAATTCCTCAGCGGCCCAGTGTCTCCTGCCGCCGCAAACTTTGCTACACTCAAATCGTCACATAAAAGAACACACAACACAATAATCTTAGATCCAGTTGATAAGATATAATTGCCCACTTAAACATACAAAGCCCAGTACCATCCATCCCTTAGGAACATTTGTAACAACCTGTAAAGGTACAGCATGGAATCTTAACGTCACCCGCCATATTGTCCTGCCATGGCTTCTCTCTCCCTCTCCCTCTCCCTCTCCCTCTCCTGTCTCTTCCTTTCTCCTCAAGTCTCCTCCTCTTCCTTCAAACTTCTCTCCCGCCCATCCTTCCTTCTCATCCAATAACAGGCCTCCTTCTATCTTGTGCCTGTCTCACCTGTGACATCATCCCACAGACACATCTCCAAATGACCTACTTCCTCTAACCAAACCCACACCTTACCTTTCGCATCTGGATGCCATGACCTAGTGCATCCAACAAGAGATTCATCGATTCTTAGTTCAGAACCGTCATGATCCACATCAGTAAGTAGGCCTTAGACCCTTTGAAGGCTTTACTGATCTCCCAGGCATTTCTCAGTCCAGTTGAGTTGATAGTTAAGATTAGCCACCAAAAAGAAAAAAATAATCACCGGAACCCGCCACCGGTATTTCTCAGTGCCAGAGCCAGGCACTCGGGCATCTAGACCCCGTGTACCATTCCATGTTGCTGAGTGTCTGCACAGTTTGCAAGTTGGAACTTGGCAGAATGGCTGAGACCTGCCAAATGAAATACACACGGTCGGACGGCCCTTCGGGGAAGATCGAGATGTCTGGCTGTGAGAAGGGCCTGCATGGGGTACGATTTCTCAGCGGGGAAGACCCCAAGCACCGAATTCATTCACCAGACAGGTGTTACCCACATTTAAAATCACTGAACAAAAAATTTTAAAATATTTGCCTATGTTCATGACTGTAAAGTGTCAATACTGTCAACACAATCTATACATTTTGCAAAATCCCTATCACAATACAAGGATACATTTGCAGAGAAATAAGAAAACCCATCCTAAAATGTATAATGATGCTTTTGTGTTGAATTTAAAATTTCTCCCACAGGCTCAAATTCTGAATTTCCAGGCTCCAGCTTGTAAAACTGTGGATCTTTTAGGAGGTGTGGCCTGAGAACAAAGGTAGAGAACGAGGTGCAGGTCATACCTACCCCCATCACCCCAGTATAGCTCACTCTGCCTTCTAGTCTGCCTCCATATAAGTCTCTAATACAGACTCTCACCCTGGATAGAGAAGTTCCTGTGTGGAGAACCCCTCTGAATGTGTAAGCACAGCAGGCTATTCTTCCACTGAGATGATCTGTCTTATATTTTGGGGCACACGGACGTGAACATGGTCAATGCTATGAAATCTCACGACACCTGAAACAGCAGTAAGTTCTGGAAAGGAAGAGCACTAAAGTTGGAATGTTCATGCTTCAAAACATATCAAAAGGCTAATTGAAACTGCACGATGCTGGTAGGAAGGCAGAACATGCATAGATGTAATAGAAAAGAGACTCCAGAAAGAAATCTTGGCATATGTGGTCAGATGATCTTTGATAAAATTGTTAACACTATTTAATCAGGGAAGGAAATGCTCTTGAATAAATCTTACTGGAGAAACTTGCTATCCACCCAGCAAAAGTCTTCTTACACATTTGGCTTCTTAAGTCAAACTTTGAGACAACCCTTAACCCAGAATTGCTCCTGTCTAAAGGAAATACAGGGACAAAGAGTGGAGCAGAGACTGAAGGAAAGGCCATCCAGAGACTGCCCAACCTGGGGATCCACCCTATATGCAGCCTCCAAACCCAGTCACTATTTCTGATGCCAAGAAGTGCTTGCTGACAGGAGCCTGATAAGGATGTCTCCTGAGAGACTCAGCCACAGACTTACCAATACAGATGAGGATGCTTGCAGCCAACCATTGAACTGAGCATGGGGACCCCAGTGAAGGAATTAGAGAAAGGACTGAAGGAATTGAAGGGTTTTGCAGCCTCATGTGATGAACAGCAGTATCAACCAACCAGATCCCCCCAGAGTTCTCAGGGACTAAACCACCAACCAAAGACTACACATGGAGGGACCCATGGCTCCAACTACATATGTAAGCAGAGGATGGCATTATCTGGCATCAATAGGAGGGGAGGCCCTTTGTCCTGTGAAGGTTCAATTCCCCAACGTGGGGGAATGCTAGGGTAGGTAGGTGTGTGGGTGGGGGAGAACCCTTACAGAAACTGGGAGAGGTGGTATAGGGGGTTCAAGGAAGGAGCAGAAACCAGGAAGAGGGATTACATTTGAAATGTAAATAAATAAAATACAAAATAAAAAAAAAGAGAAAACTCAAGAGGCCACAAGTACTGCTGCTCTGCAGATCACCTGGAGCTAAGAGAGGCAGAGGTGAAAGAGAGAGACCATGGTTTGGTGGGGTTCAATAATTTGGGTGGTTAGCAGGGCACAGTGGGAGTTTCAGTTGAAACTGTGTGTCCTTTCTGTGAAAAGGGTCTATCTAGCTCAGTGAGCCTCACCTTATAATGTAGGTAATTTTGGAAGTCATTTTGGAAGGCAAGAAACCACTCCTCTGGTGTGGTGGTAGCCCAGAGAAGGTTCAAAGAGGCTCTATTACTCACCCATTAGAAGGATGCTACCCCCCAAACCAACAAAAGCAAGAACTAAATGGTGGTTATAAAATAACAAAGCCCTTGACACAACTCTCTCCATGAAGCCCAGGTCAATGTACTCACCACCCTGACTAGGTAGTGACAGGGACAAAGACAAAGGAAGAAGAGAGAAAGATGTGTAGTTTGTGTGTGTGTGTGTGTGTGTGTGTGTGTGTCATACCTCCTGCCTCACATCTAAATGTTCAGAAACTCTCAGGTCATTTCTCCTCCCTTTTGGTTCTCAGGAAGACTAGATCAGCACTCCTTTTCTTGAGTGAAAACCTGGCTTCATGACCTCAAGGGCCAGGGCATAGAGTGTAAGGCTTGAAGTGAATCTTAACTACTGGGAGAGCCCCACCCCCACCCCCAAGTGAGACACAAGAATGGAGTTCAATGCAATCAGTCCCTCAAGGTGAGTGACTGAAAGGCGATCCCAAATGGCTATAACAAGCAGTTTTTTTAGGGGTACCGGTTGCATCAGCAAGGTTACAGTTTAAACTTATTGGCTAAGTATACTGACCTTTGAATCTATTGCCTAGCAAGCATATGACATGCATTCAAACTCTACCTGGGAACAGAGGGTCAGCTGACTATGTCAGTACATTCTTCAGATTTTCAAGAATGTCTGCTCCTCCTGACAACTTGGGATGGAGAATGGAACTTGGCCTAGCCTTGACCCAAGGTAGGAAGCTGGTACTTGGCCTAATCTTGACCTGAAGCAGTGGGTTTAAAACTGGCGAAAGCCCTTAGGGTCCTTCACAGGAACTCCATAACCTACCTACTTTCTACCAGGCCAAGCCTCTTAATAGCTCTTACACTTCAGTAAGAACTAAGGTCCTTCAAGAGTTCCCCATCATTGGAGTGACAAGGCCAAGCAGAGACTTCATTAGTGTCTGTTTTCCCATCACAGTTCTACGCTGCCTGTCTTACGATGCTGTCTTCTTCATACAGTCCAAATGCAAATTATCACCAACACAATTATTGTATAATTAAACTCATTTAGTTTTAGTTACCACTTTGATGTGGTCCAGCCTTGGAGAAAAATACTGTTCACATCAGAACTTCATGAAGAAGAAGGTGTCTTAGTGTCTTAGGGTTCTCTAGAGTCACAGAACTTATGAGTAGTCACTATATAGTAAGAGAATTGGTTGATGATTTACAGTCTGTAGTCCAACTCTCCAACAATGATCAGCAGCAACTATGAATGGAAATCCAAGGATCTAGCAGTTGCTCAGTCCTACAAGGCAGGTAGGCAGGTGAAAAAAGAGAGACTCTTTCTTCTTCCAATGTCCTTATGTAAATCTCCAGCAGAAGGTGTGTCCCAGATTGAAGGTATGTACAACCATGCCTGGGTCTAGGACTTGCTTTGTCCCAGATGACCTTGAACTCAGAGATCCCCTTGCCTTAAGCTCCTAGGATTCATAGACACTTTGCCTCATGATCAGGATCAAAAGTGAGCCTTCCAATTCTGGATTGTAGCTCATTCCAGATGTAGTCAAGTTGACAACCAGGAATAGCCACTACAGTTAGGGTTTTATTGCTGTGAAGAGACACTCTGACCATGGCAATTGTTACAAAGGCAAACATTTGTTTGGGGCTGGCTTTCAGTTTCAGAGGTTCAGTCCATTATTATCATGATGGGAAGCATGGCAGCATGCAGGCCGACGTGGTGCTATAGAAGGTGCTGGGAATTCTACATCCTAAGGCAAGCAGAAGGACACTCTTCTACAGGCAACAGGTAGGAGGGTCTCTTCTACACTGGGCAGAGCTTGAGCATAGGACCTCAAAGTCCATGTCCACAGTGACACACTTCCTCCCAACAAGGCTATACCTATTCCAACAAGGACATACCTCCTAATAGTGTCACTCCCTATGGGCCAAGCATTCAAACACAGAGTCTATGAAGTCCAAACCTATCCAAACTATCAACCCAAGGTCACAACATCTATCCCATCTCTAGGTTGTTGGAGCATGTGAAAAGGCCAGTCCTACAGATCCAAAGCTGCAGGGACTCCATGACACAGGTCAACAACAAGATATATGAGGGGAGTTCAGGTAAGGATCCAGTATTGACAATGTAGCAAAATCCAAAGGCCCTGAACCAGACCAATGACTCATTACAATAAACATATGCAAGTTAAGATGTGTGGACAAGAGGGTATACCATGGGACACACTGTAACATACTACATGACAAGGTTTTTTTCTTCTTATTCTATCTTATTTTCTTTCCTTTTTGGGGGTGGGTGGTGGTAAGAGTGTAGAGCAGATATGAAAGGATGAGGAGATGAGTGGGATGACGATGTGAGACGCATAAAAAGTCAATTAAAAGTTTTTTTAATTAGTCTTTCTTCCGTAGAGTATTACATTATTGTGTATGTTTTGGAGAAATGAATATGGCTTTAGACATCTAGATCACAAAGTATAAAAACATTGAAGTTTTCTTATGATTTAGTTTATCACTATAGAAACCGTAAATTAAATTCTACAAATGTGTTAAGAAAGCACAAAGCACCATTACTTGCACAGTCCCATCAGAAAGCCAAACATGTTTTAGAAACTTATAACTGATAAGCCTGAGCGGAATACACCAAGGAAAAAAATCATCAAAAATAAATATTCTAGAAGCACGTTTTAAAAATCTATAAGACAAGAAAATTAAAAACTTGTACTCATCATAACAACTATCTATATATTTTTATTAATAAATATGAAAGAACTTTATTTGAAAATGAAGTATTCCCATTATGTTGGATGTAGAGACACGAGATCGGGGCTTCAAGGTTAACCTGAGCCACTGCCAAGGGCCAGACTCAGCTTGCAGAAGGGTTCTGGGATAAGGAGTGTCTGGGAGCAGCAAAAACAAACAACTCAAATCATGAGTCCAATCTGGCGGCCAATGTCCTGCTCAAGACAGCTTTCCAGACTGCTCTTTCTGTGCTCTGAAGATCTCCAGACAGCTCTCTGCTTGAGACAGCATTTTCTTGTTATCCTAAAAAATTCTCAGGAAGGTTCATCTGTTGCAGATCATAAGCCCAGTCAGTCTTTTATTTTCCATATGAGTACAGTCATTTACTCCAGGTTCCTTTTTGATTATCCTATGAATCAGCATTCCCCAGCCCCAGCCCCAGCCCTTTGATTCTTTGGAGACAGAAGGCACACGAAGTCTTTTAAAAGAATGGAAAGAGATCTGCCTGCCTCAGCTAAACACAAAGAATAAAGTAGCTGGGTGGGGCTTGAAAACTCTGACTGTGGTGGGCGTATACTGCAAGCAAGTTTCCCACAATTCCACTCCCTGCATAGTTCCAAGTTCATCGGCTCTTGTAAAAGACACTGTGTGGCATTTGGAAGGTGACAGTAAAAACTGGGACACATGCATGCTGTGCTAAACATTCGGTTCAGGGTCATCAGACCCTACTGCAACTCGTTGATCGCATATCCCTGGCTCACTTGACTTGTCCTGGCCAGTATTTGTTCATCTTCTCTAGTGGGTACCAGTTTAATGGTTAGAGCCATACCAAGAGAGCTGGCCTTTCCCTGAGGACCTGATGCTACTGAATTTGGAGGCTTGGGCTGGAATAAATTTGAAAAAAATAATCCTAAAGAGATAGACGCCTTTAAAATAATACCTGTAAATCAGTTTCATTAAATACATTTAATTGTGTTTGCTTGGGTATTTTTTTTTTCAAAGTAGTGTTTCATATAGGTCATGTTGACCTCAGATTTGCTAGGTGGCTAATGTGGCCTTGATAGGAGTAGAATGACATGGTTCCCACCCCTTGAGTAGGGCCAGCAGTGCAAGGGCCTCCACAAGTGTCAGTTGATGGATTCTGTGGGTGAAAGGCTTGTTTGTATAATAATGTGCATGTTTTCACGTTCCTCCGAGGAATTTCTTCCCTATTCATGTTAATGACTCCATAATGATCAGAGACGGCAAAAATCTGAATCTGGGAGGCAATTGTGTGGCTAATATCTCAGCAAACTGGAAAATGCTGGGACCTTCAGGACAGCCCTTAAAGGTCACATGAAATGGAAAGATCCACCTTGAAGGTGGGTAGCACCTGTAGAAGGAGACCCAATGAAACAGGTGTGCTTTGCACGTCTGGCCCTAGCAGTACCTTCCCAGTGTGCAGCCAAGTCCACCCACCCTGTCGCTACTGACACCTATGCTTCTGCTGCTCTTTAGGACATCAGGGGCATTGAGCCCAGCTTCTGCAGCCTTCCTATGTAGACTGAAGACCAGCAGCTCTCAAGAGACCCTCCAGGCCTTCAGCACCACTGTCTAAACTGGTCTAGTAAACTCCCCTTTAATATCTATTCCTTCTGTTGGTTCTGTTGCTTTAAAGAACATCAATTAATTCATATCTGCCTGATATTTTAAATGTCTGAAATAAAATATAAGAACTATTATTCGCAAAAGTAAACCTGCATAAAGAAAAGCACACTTCTAATGTTCACTCCCACTATGAATCAAAACGGAAATGTAAAATGCTTTCTCAACCTTTGGACAGAAATGTAAAAATAAATACACATCTTAGCTTGACAATGACATTGAAAAACCTTCAGATGACATCTGTGATCTACATGACTAAAAGCTTATTAATTTATTGAAAACATACATGACAATGTAATATCTATCAAATATTCTAGAGAAAAAGCAATTTTTTGTTTTTATAGAGTTTATGAGTTTTCATATCTTGCACCCAATCTCATTCATCTCCCCACCCTTTCACATCTGCCCTCTGCCCTTGCAACCTCCTTTCCCCCAAAGAAAAGAAAATAAGATAGAATTTAAAAAGAAAAAAAAAAAAACCTTGTCATTGAAGCTGTAGTGAGTCAGTATGTCCCACAGTACACCTTTTTGTCCACATGTCTTTACTTGCAAATGTTCATTGTAATGAGTCATTGGTCTGGTTCCAGACCCCTGTTTTCTGCTACACTATCAACAGTGGATCCCTCACCTGGACTTCTCTCAAGCATCCTGTTGTTGCCCTATATCATGAGATCCTGCAGCTTTGGATCTGCAAGACTGGCCCTTTCAATGTGTCATAGATGGGATACACATTGGGGTGAGCCAACTCAAAGCCCTGGTTCTGGCCTGGGTGGCAGGAGAGTTGGTCAGCCTGCCCATTCTCCTGTACCGACACCTCCAGGGCGAGCTCTGTGGCATTGCTTCTGCTAGTTCACCCAATGCTGCGGCCAGCAAGGGGCAGGACCAGCCTCTCCTATTCTCATGTCCTCGGGGCTACTCACTCACACCCGCATCACCAGAACCAAACTCTACTGTCCTGCCCAGGTAAGGTTCAGGGCCCGCTCTCCTGAGTACAGCAGCTGTCAAGGGGTGAAGCCAGCTCTCCAGAGTGCCACAGCCAGAGAGGGGTGGGGCCGGCTCTGCACAGCCTAGGACATCAACATGGTCCCAGTCAGCGGCTCAGACCAGGGACATTCTCATGATCTTCAGTGGTAGCGTAAACCATGGACGTCGACACACCCCCGAGTAAACCATGGACGTACACGCGCGCGCGCGCACACACACGCACACACACACACACACACACACACACACACACACACACACACACACACACTGCTGTACGGTCACAGACACAGGCATGGCCCTCAGCTGCAGCACATGCTGAGACTTCATTCGCCATGGCCTCAGGTGGCAGGACAGGCTGCTCACGACAGGCTCTTCCCCTCTACCCTCACGTCTTCAGTTCCACAGCTCTTCATGTTGCTTACTTCTCCATTTCCCTTTCTTGTCTGTCCACCACATCCTTTCACATCTCCGTGGCTCTTGCTAAGGGTGGGCCGTGCAGCTGACAGGACCCTGGGAATCTTCCCCAGCCCACGCCCAAGCACCATGAAGGCGGGTGGGCCTCTGGGTGTCTTCACCCATCCATACCCAGGCTGTGCTGAGTGGCCAAGACTAATATTTTTGAGTGGATAAAGATATTTACAATATGGGATAATTAGGAATGTCCTAGGATAAGGGGTTAGCTTAATAAACTTTGCTATCTCCATACAATCCAATGCAGGTCTGTGAAGCCCTAAAAACACTTGAGTAAAAACATCAAACGGCGCATACCCTACATCAGTAAACTTTTATCATGTAGTATCAATTTTCAAAAGGTAATTTTCAATCCATACCTATATAGTCACACACATAGTTTAAAATTAATGAAAAGCTATACACCAAACACTGAGTCTAAAGAATCCGGTTGTGCTTCTTTTCATTGAATATATATTATCAATTTAGTACAAAGAAATCAAGATTTCAAATGTTCCAATAGTGTTAAAAAAAAAAAGTTGAGTATGAGACAACACTCCCTTTCTCCCTCCCCCCAAATCTGCTCAACAATGTAAATATATTTGTGTATATGAAAATATATATTTTATATATGAAATATCTAAAAAGAGGGAAGAGAGAGGGCTTAGCTATGCTGGGATGATAGGGAAGCCACTCCTCAAGAAGTGTTGTTCACAAGATGTCTTCAAAGATGGTGGAATTTTGGTTGGGAGCACGGAAGACCCTGGAGACTGTGAGAGAGGTGAGCTCAGTTTGAGGTACAGACTTCCATGTTAGACATGAAACTGAAAGACAGGATAGCATCTAAAAATGTGGTTTTGTCACTCTAAAGAGGAGGCTGAGTCTCTCAGTAAGGATGCAGTCTTGTTCCGGGTTGATATTCGATCTGTAATATGGCCTGGGAAATGTGTCTTTCACCTATGATCATGTGCCCTAGAGCCCTGCAACACACTGTGAGCTGAGAGGTCTTGGTAGCAGGAGGTCACAAAGGTTGCCCCAAGTGATCTTTTTTATCAATGTAAAAATCCCCAACACCCACATAAGATATCAGCATTGACTATAACCCCAGTGTGGTTGGTAAAGAGGCAAGCAGACCCCACGAACTCACAATCCACACCTTAACAAAATCTGCAGTTCACTGAGGAGAGAGAGGGAGATACACGACATCCTTCTCTGGTCCACAGATGAGAACATTCACACACATGTACCACACTCACTCACACACACACACACACACACACACACACACACACAATTTAAAAATAAGATGAATCTTAAAAAGAAGTAGGTTAGAAAAAAATCCAAATATTGGCAAATCTGGCATTGAAAGTTGTAAATCTCAAACTTGCAAAACTTGAGAAGCTGGAGGGATGATAAATAATGTTAACGTTGAAGGACCTCAGGACTTCAAAGTGCCTTGTGCTGAATTTAATCATTGAAATGTTTCCTCAGACCACCTACACTACAAACACACACACACACACACACACACACACACACACACACACTTAAAAACCTGCAAGTCTGTAAAGATTGTGAGAGAAAGGGTTCTGAAAATGCTGTGTGGTCACCATGGTAACCAAGCAGCCAGGTTGTACAATGAATCACTTTTTTTCCAGAACCTTTTCTCTGTTCTGCTCTCCAGAACTTGATGGTTTTTATTCACAAAAATAAATAAATACAAAGGAGTACAGTTCATTTTTTTAAAGAAGTTGGATCTCTCTCTATACTTGTAAATATTTGTGCATGTGTTTCCAAAGAACCCATAAGCTGAACTTCATTTTTTGCATTGTTACTTACACGTTTAACCCACCATGCTAGGTCTCATGTGTTGTCCTCTTACAATAAAGTGTTCAGATGAGAAAGTGCTAACCGAAACAACCTGACAGCCAATCAGGAGACACTCAGAAGATGAAGAAGAAAAGAAGAAGTAGAAATCATCTACAAAATTGGTGCATATCTAATATAAAGATGAGTTGTCCCAAAAATCATTTTCTCAGTATGGAATTTATTCAGAATTCACGGGGTTAATAAACAAGTTTAAAAAAAAAATAACTAGTGAATGTCAGCGGCCCCACCCCATCTGTCTCTCACCTTCAGCCACACGGCAAGTAGGTTGCAGACACATTGTTCTACGTGGTACTCCCAGTAACACTGCTGACAGTGATTACCCTGTGCTGCGTGTGAGACTGAGAAGCCCAATATGGTACCGGGAATCCTTCTTGTCATTTGCACATGTGAGGCTTGTTGAGAGACTTCTTACTGCAGCTGCTTTTCATGGAGCCCGGCGTTGTTTATATCTCGGCCTCCAAAATACAGAATGGGCCGTTGCTAGGAACGAAGCTCTTCATTTCCTGGCCATGGAAAGAGAGTCAGCCCAGTGTCTCTGTTGTTCCTTCCCAGATGTTCCCTCAGCACAGGCAGGCTACATGACACTAAGCTTTGCCTCAGCCTTGGACGACAAAATCAACTATGGTGAATTATTACTATCGCTTTGGTTGAGGTTGTATATAGGGTAGGGATACAATAATAACATTGAGAAGCAAGTCTCGGGGCCTGTCACATGTTGAGTAGCTGGCAAACACTGACTATAGAACGCAGAGATGGGTGAGGTTTAGTTTCTGCTGTCAAGAGGTTCCTAAGGTGGACACACTTCCAAGAGGGTCGAGACTGTGGATGGCAAGCATGTGCCTTTGTCTGGGGCCAACACTCAGCAAATAAGAGCACTGGCTATTCTCCCAGAGGATCTGAGTTCAAGTCCCTGTGCTCCCACCAATGTCACCACCACCTGCAACTACAGCTTCAAGGGATCCAAGACTCCCTACTGGTTCTGCCGTATATGTGGCTGTGAACACATGTGACATCCACACAGAGACACGTGAGTTTAAAAATACCTTTTTTAGAAGTAGTTGGCTTTCCATATAAATGCCTCTATATGTAGATTCGTCCATCTTAAATACACATTTATTGATTACAATATCAAAAAATAGAGAGACCATTTCATTAGGCCAAGGATTTTTTTTTTAATTTTTCAGAGTGATGCACAGAGATGGGGAAACTATGAATTTTATTTCAGAGAGTACAGAATAATATATTTTCATGAATAAGAGGACAGTCAGATACGGAAAACTGTGAGTAGGTGACTTCTAAGCTCTTGAGGCTCGAGCCGTCCTCACCCTGCTGAGGGAAGGAGGCCTATGTTCCATGCATTCAACACACAGGGTTGCTTGATATACTGATAGCTAAACAAACACAGCCATAGGCGATTTACTGACTCCAAAGCAGACTGTCAAAAAGAATTCATCTTTCAGTAACAGAGTTGTGCCTGTCCTTACAATACTGTCACAGCAAACAAACAAAAACAGCCCCCAGCATCTTCCCAAGAACACTGAGCTAAAGTAAGAACTTTCTCCTCCTTTCTTGAAGCATGTACCAGGCACCCTGTGCTTTCTGGAAAGTCTCATAACCATCTACTTAAGATGGTATTACCAGCCCCATCGCATAAGCTCAGGTACTGGTCCTATTGACACATGAGAACTGCAAGACTCAAGCTAGCCTGAGCTACAGGTTCAAGTCTGGTCTGGACCACTTAGTAAAAACTGCCTCGAAATGAAAGTGGAAAGGACTGTTCATTGTGCAAGCACGTGCCAACCACGCACGAGACCCCGGGTTCCAGTTCCAACACTGCCAAGGAACCAATAAAAATAACTGAAGAAATAGACATCTGAAAAGTCACATTACGCATCTTCTGCATCTGCCTCTGGCATGAAAAATCACCTCGGCTGTGACACTTCCCACCACATCTTTACATTGCACATGTGTCCTGATTCTCCCTTACAATAAACAGCATTGATAACCGTGGGCACAGGGACATTGTTCATCCAGGCTGTCAGAAATCCCACCTTTCGGTGCGGGCAGTAGGATGTTTACAGGACCCCTGGGCGATGCTCTGCTAATGAGTTACAGGTTGCCTCATCCATCCAGGACTTGACTATCTGCCTAATCTTCTGAAATTCCTAACCTTGTGCTTCCTCCCTCTTCCTACAAGAGGTCCTCCTGGGAGACACTGAATACAGGGATGAGCCCTTCTAATCTGAGGAACTACAGCCTTGTGGATATGAACAGCCCAGGGGGCTGCAGTTTTGTTTATCTTTCCTACTTGTCTGGTGGGAGGTTTGGGTAAATGAGAAGGCTTCAGATTTCAGGCCTTGGAAAAATATCTGAGTGGCTTGTTGCTGTCGTTTTAAAATTCCAAGCATTCACGACGGAGATCTGAAACTGTTTTACTTGAAAATGAAATTGTGTGCTTTGACTGTAGTAATCTCTCCACCTGAATAATAGGAAAGACCTTGCACATCCTACTATGCTTTTAAAGTGAAGTTGACAATCAGTGGGTGATTGTTTCATGCAATTTGAGGATAATTACCAAGGAGTAAGACATCCTTACATAAGCAGCAAGGACATCATTTCTAAAGTCGGGCTGATAGAGGTTAAGTTTTGCTTTATTTTAAACAGACTAACAAGAGGAAGAAGAACTTTGGGAACAAAAATATCTAGGATGTTTCTTTGTTTTCCATATTTAAAATCACATTTCATCTTGGAACCTATGACTAAGAAGCCTTTAGAAAGTCCCATGCTGTTTTAATGTGGATACATTTTGAATAAAAGCAAAGCCACGAGGCTCCTCACTTAACGGCAAACATTATGAGATCTGATCGCTTGCCTTTGCAGAATTAGGGTTTGTGAGTTCTGTTCCTAGGTGACAAGAAGCAGATAATCGATTTGATTGATTCCTGATCCTTGGTGAGATCACATCTCTCCCGGAGCACGGAGGCCTTCAAAGGGACTGCTTCTGAGGGAGGCTTCTGATGAGGCAATAATTTCAGTGCCAGTGGCACTGCTCATCGAAGCTAAACTTCATGAGTGCTGGAATGCTGTGTGAACCTGCACTCTAAAGACTGTGAAACACAGTATACAGTGGCCCATTCTCAGCCCTTTACACGTTCAGATTTCTCCTAGACAAGACCTTCCCATTAAGATCGGAAGTTCTAAAGTCCAGTGCAGTCTGAATTGGATGTTCGACAATAAACAACCTTTGTGAGTGAAAAAGTCAGAATCAATTGATAATCATTCTAGTCTTAGGTGTATCTATGGCTTGCCGTCCTTGTGAGTTATTATTTATCTATTAGCTACTGTGAATCTTCTATGGCATGATGTTCCCATGAACCTGCTGCCCATTTCCTCTCATCCTCTACGATGCTTCGTCTTTACAGTCTTGTTGGCCTGGATGCCGGAACTTGCAGTAAAAATCTTGGAAACTGAGCAAGGAGCATAATCTATCAAGAAGTTTGCTAAATTTCAGAGACTTTGAATTAAATGACAAATTGAACTGGTCCTTTGTCTAACCTTTGTCCACAGCCATGAAATGGATGGCAGAGAAAGGGCTAGAACCATGGTATTTCAATCGAAATTTTAGAAACAAATAATATTTTCTAGTTCAGAAAAGTTGTTGAGTAAGCTATTACAACTGTGCTAGGCCAAAAGTTATCATTAAATAACTAGCTGTCATGGATAGTCTGCAGAATAATGTGTGCGTGCATGCTATATGAATCTGTTCATGGCACATGTTGCATGCACATGTATATATGGGTATAAGAGCATGTGTGCAGAGGCCAGAGGTTGATCGAGATTATCTTCTTCAATCACTTAGCCTTATTTTTGAGAAAAGTCTCTCACTAATCCTGGAGATCAGTGATTGACTAAACCAGTGAACCAGACACACACACACACACACACACACACACACACACACAAACATGTACTCACAGCTTCAGTTCAGGTGTTACAGGCGTGTGATGCCATGACCAACTTTTTACATGGGTGCTGAGTTTCGAAATTCAGGTACTCATGCTTGCATGGGAAACGTTTTATTGAGCCATGGTCCCCAACTCTAAAGTAATTTATCCATCACAGAATGGAAAACAAGTTAACCTAACCAGGGAACTAAAAATCAGTCTACTGTTCAACACATTTACAGATGTTCCTTTTATGATAAGATCCTTTGTTTCCTTTCTTGCTTTGATAAGCATTCTTGAAAGAATAGATTGATAAAAAATAAAAGGCATTAAAGAAAATATTCCCACTGACATGAGTTTCCAATATGTTAAAGAACTCTTCCTAGGAGTTGGAGAAATGCCTCCATGGTTAAGAGCACTGACTGCTTACCCAGTAGACCTGGGTTCAATTCCCAGCACCCACATAGTGGCTCAAAACTGTCTGGAACTCCAGTTCCAAGGAATCCAATGCCTTCTTCTGACCTCTGTGTACACTGGGCACACACATGACACTCAGACATACATGCAGGAAAAAACCCATACACATAAACTAATAAAATTTGAAAGACTTTTTAAAACAATTCCTTCCTAAAATATTTAAAAGAAATAAAAATATTTAAAAAGTAAAAATAATAATGAAAACTGATCACAGTTACGGGTTTCTAGCAACAAAGAAAGTGAAGATAATAATAATTAAAATAAGCCACTGACTGCACAGTGACATTGGAAGACGAGGAAGTCATGGACTCATGACTTCATGGTGGGGAGATCAGGGACATGGAAGGAATAGAAAAGGGTCCAGATCTTTGGCCATTTAAAAAGAAATTTCTATAACTGAAAATGAGCCCCTTTCTTTAAAGCCAAGTCATCAATGGTGTCGAATGGGTCTGAACTTTCAAGAGTGTTTGTTCAATGAACTGAGCCATGGACTCTCATACAATGGTCAAATTTGCTGGACAGAGGCCCAACGTCAGAATTATTAAGTAACTTGATAGCATAAACCCTGTCGCATTTGTGCCCAACAAACCTTGACTCGGAATACTTTCATCTTGTTGGCTTAAGATGACATATTCATACAGAAACAAAAAGACAATCATCGTACCGGGAGTTGTTAAAAGTCGGAACTGTGGCTCTTGTAACGTGTTTGATTTTCTGCGTTTATCTTGGCCGTACTACCACTTCGGCCATTCTTTTCAGAGAAACAAAGGTTAGAGTTTGCCACCTGGGAAACAGAAGTATCTTCAGATCCGAGTGTGTGTACGTTTTGATGTATTGATGTGCGCTTGCTCTAACTGTACATATTGGCATAAGTATGTCATTGACAAAATGAGCGTCCCTGGTGCCCATGGAGGTCAGAAGGGTGTCAGGTCCTCTGAACTGTGCTCACATATGATTGTGAGCCACGGTATGGGTGCCATGCATCAAACCCAAGTCCTCCAGCACCAAGTGCTCTTAACCACGAATCCCTTTACCTCGTGAAGAGAGAACAGTGGTTGTTGTTCTTCTTGCTGTCTGCAGTACTTCCTAATGTTAATTCTTATGGACTGCGCAGAGCTCTGGAGAAATGGAGCATTTTTATGAGCAGTCCTACTGAGGAAATACGGCAAAAGATTGTGGCCAAAATTAGCCAGAAAATGATAAGACTATACAGTACATTTCACTCAATGCCTTCATTAACCATATTAAGAAAAACTACACTGTGAGATTAAAAAATTTGGAAACCAAAATGTAATGAGAAAGAGACAAACATTTTTTATTCACTATGTTCTATGTCTCTCTGTGTCTCTCTGTCTTTATGTCTTTCTCCTTTTACTTTCCTGTTTATTTATCTGATTTTATTTTATTTTATATGTATGCATACATCTGATATGTTTTAGTCAAATTCATACCTGCTTCCAATTCCTTCCCATATCTCTGCTTTTCCTGTGGGGTGTGTGTGTGTGTGTGTGTGTGTGTGTGTGTGTGTGTGTGTGTGTGTGTGTGTGTGTGGTGTGTGTGTGTGTGTGTGTGTGTGTGTGTGTGTGTGTGTGGTGTGTGTGTGTGTGTGTGTGTGTGTGTGTGTGTGTGTGTGTGGTGTGTGTGTGTGTGTGTGTGTGTGTGTGTGTGTGTGTGTGTTGTGTGTATGTGTGTGTGTGTGTGTGTGTGTGTGTGTGTGTGTGTGTGTGTGTGTGTGTGTGCATGCATGTGTGCGTTTAAGACCTACTAAGTTCTTTCAGGGCTACCTGTGTGTGCATGGGTGTAGGACTATGTACACAGGCAGTTTCTAAGGATCTGTACCATTAAAGAAAACTAACTCTCTCTGTCTGAGAAGTAATCAACTGCCAAATTAGGGTAAAACTTTAAGACCCTCCCTAATCCATTCTGGGACTTATGCAGGGAGCCACAGCCATGGGAGTTCATGTGTACAATAGCACTGTCGAGTTGGACAAATATGATGTCACTGCAAGCATACGCTCTGAGTCCTACGACCTCTTGTGCTGGTGTCCCTGAGTCGTGGTATAGGAGGGTGTGGTATACAAGTCCCATGACGACATGAGAACCCCCCAGCCTCAGATTCTGTGCACTACATGGTGATGGTTTGTGAGTCTCTGTATTAACTGCCATCCAGAACAAAAACTTCTTGCATGAGAGTTGAGAGATGCACTAATCTATGGATATAAAGATATCAACTGGCCACAGACATAGGCAATGTTTTTGGTAAACTCAGAGAAGAAAATTTCACTATTTGGACAAACGATAGGAAGAAAAGAAGGGCTGCAAGCAGGCATCTTCCTGACTGGGTGATGCTTTACGCATGGAAGCCATGAGAAACCGAAGGCTCGAATCCTGAGAATGCTGAAGCAACATGACAAATGCTAGGACGGGAAATTTTATTTGACTCTGTGCTGCACGAAAAGGGAAGCTTTTCAAACTGCTGGGCTGAAACCCAAAGGAGTGTGAGAATCCTTCAGAGTTTAACAGCACAGATCTGCTTGGTGAATGTTTGCATTTTGGCCTTTAGCCCTTCAGAACCTCAGGAACTTCCTATGCCTCCAAGCAAGGCCAGGAGACCCAGGCAAAGAAGAGGAGACAGCAGCTCAGTGGGAGACCCCTTGCCAGAGACCCAGAGTCTTTAGAATCAGACTTCAGAAATTCAAAAAAAAGAAAGAAAGAAAGAAAAGAAAGGAAAAAGAAAAAAAGAAACAACAATAATAACAAAAAGACAGAGGAAACCATAAAAAAGGTAATTTGGCCAGTTGCACGTCCTTTAATGTTAAGATGCTTTGAAAGCACTTTTTCCCCCTGTCAAAATATTTTCAGGGTCAGGGACTAAAGGGCCCCGAGTAAGCCCAAAGATTTAAAGCATCCAGCAAATTAAGCTCCTTCCTCTCACAGACATATTAGAGTCTTTGAGTCTTTAATATAATTTAAAGCAATTGTCCCTGTAGGGAGGTCAGACATTTTGCACAGTTACACTGAAATAGTTGACCTGCCCGGGGAAACTAGAAGAATTTCAAGGGTACATTTCAAGACGCTGTTTCTGTTGATAACAGTGTTCCAGAATTTATATTTATTAATATTGCTTTATTTTGGTCAGACTCCCACAGGAAATCCTGAGGAGTGTCTGTTGCTGGCATATTTTATCTCCGATAGCTGCATCCCTCTGGTCTTGCACTCTGACTGCTAGGATGAAGCGTACCTTTGAAAGCCTTTACTAGAGCTGAGGATGACAACAAGCAGGGATTTCAACACTCGAGGAACACAATCCTTCTACTTTCTCCAGTTATCATTAAAATGTCTTCTAGACATAGGTCATAACTGGAAACCTAGAAACGATGCCTGTGTAGCAAGCCCTTCCCACAGAGCTGGAGTCCCAAGTGATTAAAATTTATCACACTGTTCTTACAGCTACAAATACTGCTGATGTGTGTCATTACTAAGAAAGTACTATTCATAACATTTTGATTTCAGTCCAAATAGTTTTTTCCCCCCGAATTTCCCATAAAATGCTCTTGATCTTTTTCTTAAAAGGTCTAATCCACTTCTTCTTTGAAAGAACAAAGAAAGGGGTCGATTGTTCTCTCCTTTAAATTTTGTTTAGTGTGATATATTTATTGCCTAATGGGATGCATCTAATTTTCCACTGGCTTTTGCTGAGAAAGTAATTGGGGTAGAACTTAATCTCTTGCAACCTGAAGGCTGTAAGCACTTTCCTGACCCGATGCTACCCTGCTCTGCATGTGGTGCTATTAAAATGATATGTAACCACAGGACCTCATATTGGAGCAAACCTTTGGTTTTCCAAGATGCAGACTTGGAACGGACAATGCTGCACTTCCGTTAGGCAACATAACGCGTACTGCGGGGGTGAAAAACAAGGCCTTCGAGTGGTAGAAGTTTGTTTAAAGACAAGAGCAGGAAAATGGTTTCAATCTCCCCGGCTAAAGGTCTGATGTCATTCCACAGGACTGTTTGGCCCCAGTGCACTCTGCCTGTCCTTGTCATTGCCTCACAGCACAAGACAAAGCTGCACAACACAAATGGCCTTTGTAGGTGTTTCACCTGGGAAGCCTCACGCTCCATTGATCTGGTTATCGATAAGGAGGGAATGTAGCATCTGTGTTTCTGCCCACAGGTTCATCTCTCTGAACATTAGTTTGAGATAACGCTGACTGGTAAATGCTGGTATGAGCTTTAAGAACTGATCTCTGAACTCTGGAACTAAGTGTATCTTTTAATAACACTAAAAGATTAGGAAAAAAACAGAAAATAAGATAGGAGAGGAAATGAATGCTTGCCATATATAGATGAGAAATGAGTCAGACTGTTGTCATGATTCTGATTCCTATATTATATACAGTTCAATGTGTGACTTGTATCCTAACCATCTCTCCATATAATTCGGTATTCTCACTCTATCCCTTGTGTGCTCGCTCTCTCCCTCCCCTTCTCTGTGTGAGTAAGTGTGTGTCTGTGTAAGTGTGTGTGTGTGTAAGTGTGTGTGTGAGAGTGTGTGTGAGTGAGTGAGAGCTGCACACGCATGCAGCTGTCTCCCTCCCCCCACAACATTCACACTATTGTATATTTAATGCTCAATATTCTACAGTACTTAACAAAAGATGCTATTCAATAACACCCCCAGAATTTGTCCTTGAAGTTTTAGAGGTAATGGAGGAGGAAAGTGACTTATTTCACTGAGAATTCTGCTGAAAAGATTATTAAGGGGTTAAGTAGACAAATTGCCAGGTCTATTGTTTTTTTTTTTTTTAATTTTCAAAACAAAATGTACTAGTTCTTTGCATTGCTAACATAGTTGGCTTCGTGCAACTTTTGGAGCAAATTTCTTGTTGTATAATTATCTTTCAGCTCAAAGTCATTTTGTGATGGGAACAACCAAAAAAAGCTAGCTGGAGGCATGCAAAAGTAAGATCGACAGGGTGCTAAGAGGAAGAAAACAATGACTAAAAGAGATCGCATTAATCGTACCAAAGTAAACTCCAAGGAGCCGACTTATTTTTCCATGTAAATATCTTATAATATCAAATATTTCCACGGATAAGGGGGCCAACCATTGACTGGGGCTTGACATGAACTCGCTGTCTGAACATATTTCACTGCACATTAAAAATCTGGAAAGAGACAGTAGTGTTCATAAGAGCAAGAAGTGCAGGACTTCTGGTTCTGGTGGGCACTGGTGTGGGGCAAACTATAGGGGCTGTTTTTATTGTTTTCAGTGCAGGTGATTGAACCCAAGCTCACTACCATTGAGCTGCATCTCCAGTCCCAGAAACTGCTTTGATTCGGGTTTTTGTGTATGTGTTTATTCCATTCTACCCTTCTGTATGCTAGCTATGCTGAGAAGGCTGCCCATATAGGCATAATAATTCTATAACCACAGATATCTAAGCCTCAGAGTGAAACTTCCAGTCGAATCAGATAGTTTCTTTGTGTGGGATAGCAAAGACCTCATTCACTGGGGTTTTCTCTCCTTTTTAATGTCAATAATTTCCTAAAATTCCTTTAGAAGATATGTGGACCAGGAAACACACATAATTACCCTAAGCATCTTTAAGAACACAGATACCTAGAGCCAGCTCTAAGCTGAAAAGTTCAAACTCTCTAGCCCCACCAGCAGGTGAGACACACTGAGGTCACACAGCCTTCCACTCCACCTACATAGGGACTGCCTCTCACACTCTGCCTCCTTACATTGAGACATCAACCCTCTGATCCTTGTATACATTTAACAGCAGAAAGCATAAACCTTTTATGTTTAACAACAAGGTTCTTCCCTCTGTGAAAAATACTTTCTATTCCTGTATTTTTTTTTTCTTTAGGCATGGTCTCAATATCCTCTTAAGAAGCACAGAGTATATTCTTATAGCAGGGAGGCGAGAGACAAACTGGAATCCGTTTGGACACAGCACTTTGGAAATTAGATTCAGGTTTTCATATTTTCTATAACCAACAAGTTTGCTCTAAAGGTCACCTCTAAACATTACCTGATCGAGAGCAGCCCTATACTGTCTTCACTTACACTGAACTCGCCATTAGTTAAAAGCCCCAGAGCATTGTGCTTCACCATGGCCAATGCAAACCCATTATTATTTGTACCTTTTAGAACTTACTACCAATGGGAAACTATTCCAAGAAAGCTTAATGGACCAAAATCAGTCATTGTGACACTATGGTCTGTCCTATCTATAAAGTGTTAATGATGAAACTCAGACTGTGTTTACCACAGCTAGATCTTGTCTGTCCTTAATGACCTTGTAAAAAGCGAAGACAAGTTTCAGCAAATTACAGGGAAGTGTCCTATTATTTAAAAAGGAAACCAAGACAAATTCTCCACATCAAATAGAATTTTTACATCTAATACTTTTCAAAGTATGCTTGCTATACCACAGCTCACATAGGATTTAACGACACGTGTTTATTAGATAAAGTGAACGAACAATTAAAAAGTAGTGCAGATAAAATATAATGATCATCATATTTTTCCTGAGGCGTACATAGGAATCATAACTCTTGGCACTTAAAATGGACAATTATTAAAATGCTTGAGGAGCCCCATGTGTGGGAGTGGTTGCTCTCACTCATATTTATGAGCAGCTTTAAATTCTTTCTACAGAACGAAGAAGAGTAAAGAAAAGACACAGCCACGTATTTAATGAGGACAGAGAGAAATGTCTACACTGGTCTGCAGTCATTGTTCCCCCAAACCTCTATGCTGTCCAAACGTCCTGTGGAGGCATTTAGAAGCCTCAGTTGAGCCAATACCATAAGCAGAGATACAGCACAGAAGCATGCCACAGACACGGTACACAGCCTGAAGCACAAACACAATCAGAATGTCTTCTAGAACATTCTTGTGAACTTGAGTTCTTCAATAATTGTGAAGCACCCCCTGCCATACTCAGAGTGACTCCCAGTTGTCCCCGTGCAGTGCCTGTCTCGGTGACTATTGAGTCGGAGCTGCATGTCTTGAATTTGATTTGGGTGGGATTTAGATGGGGGGAGGCAGTTCCATCTGTCTCTTCTCCCCCACTTACAAGTTAAACAGGAAACACATAGACCTGGTATAGATGACAGCAAAGTGTCTGCTTTGTATCCTGCTGCTTTTATTTAACTTTCCCCTCTCTACCCCAAGCATTTCTTCCTCGTCTCACACATCTATTTTATGTCAGAAAGAATAGACTGAAGTTTGTCATAAGTTATTTTGCTGTGTGACTCCTTGAACCCAAAAGTCCTTTTTGTTTTTTTTTTTTTTTTAGCAGAAATGACAATATATTCAAATCGCATGCCGTTTTTAACTGACGGATGGCGTATATGATGTGAAGTAATCATGTTTTAATCCTGCTTACCTGCACATGGACAAAACAGGGCCTTTGAAGTGTAAACTTCAACCCCAGGCTCTCTTCATACCTACTGGATCCCAAGCTTTCAATGCTGCACTTCAATATGTCCAAGGGCACAGCACAGCCAGCACAGCACAGGGGCACAGCACAGCCAGGGCACAGCACAGCCAAGAGAACAAGTTGCTCACTGAATATCCAGTTAAATTTGAATGGTCAGTAAGCAGCAAGCAATGAGTTACTAGAAGCATGTTTCAAATCTTGCATAAGCTCTTACACTAATACATTAGATGTTGTTTCTCTGACGTTGAACTCTGCGTTCTGTCCTACGAAGACCCTGCACGTCATTTCAAGCCTTTTTGTTCATGCTTTTGTCCCTGCTGTCTCAGAGAACCTACTATGCCTTCTGGACAGGAAGACTCATCCAGATTGGCTTTCTTCCCCTTCATGATAGCCCGGCTACCAGTTCACCCCAAATGTAACACAACTGATCTTTTCTACCTTTGCATGTAACTGTGCCCAGTGTGTCTCAAGTCACAAGTTGTGTCTCACTCATAGATATCTTTGGATGTGAAGACAGGAGGTTGAAGTTAGCTGAACTCACCTATACCCTGACACTAGACACTGGGAGACACCTGGAGGACATCTGGGTAGGATGAGGAGCAGGCAGATGAGCATTCACAAAGCTGGATTTGAACCTCAAACACTGCAGACAGCACCTAAAGTCCTCACTGACATTTTAAAAAGAAGGAGGAGAAGAAGGTGAAGGAGGAGGAAGGAAGAAGAGGAGGAGAAGAAGGAGGAGGAGAAGAAGAAAAAGAAGAAGGAGGGAGAGAAGAAAAAGGAGGAGGATGAAAAAGAAGACAAAAGAAGAAGAGGAGGGGGGGACGGGGAGGAGGACGAGGAGGAGGAGGACAAGGAGGGGAGGAGAAAGAGGAAGAGGAGGAGGAGGAGAAGGAGATCCTGGTCAAGAACTTGAAAGTTAAATGAAGTTGTTTACAATATAAAAAACCTTGCACAGAATTACCTAAATTGTTACCTTCTAAATCCATGATTCCATTGGTTATTTCTGCTCTTTCCCTCCCTCCTGGCCTCCCTCCCCATCTCTTCCTCTTTTATCTGTCTTCTTTTTTTCTTTTCTATTTTTTGTTATCTGTCTTCTTATCCCCTCCTGCTTTTCTTTACTTTCTCTCTCTCTCAAAAAAAAAAAAAAAAAAAAAAAAACCAAAACCCAAAAAAAAAAAAAAAAAAAAAAAAAAAACCCAAAAACCAAAAACCTCAATTTCACTTTGCACGGTGTTTTAGATTTTGCCCGCTTGCTATCGAGTGCACTTAATAAGCCTGAAAGCTCACCCTTTACAGGGTAGTTTGGCCAGTCAACCTTCGCCGAGATTCTTGACTGGATTTCATGCTCCTAGATTCTCTTCCTCAACGGTCAAATGGCACTTCTAATCAGAATGTGTAAGAAGAGCAAAGCTGTGCTCCTACAAACCTTGGGGGGAAAAAAAGAGAGAGAGAGAGAGAGACAGCTTCTAAAGATTGTTCTCGGTCTCATCTGTCTGGCTCAGATTTATCTAAAAATAAAAGAAAAACCAGGCGAAAAAAATAAATGAACAGAGGATAACGTGCAGCCTCGTGCCTCCGAGTCAGATAAGGAGATAATTTCTACACATACTCCATATTTCATTTTACTTTTCAAATGCCCTTTCCACCCCTGGCCCCATTGCTAGGATACACATCCATTAATGAGGAATCTTTTCGTGCCTTCTCCTTTCTCATATCACTCGCAGCGAGACACTAGACTTTCCGCGGAGTTCATTCACTTCAGAGCCATTAAAAAGAAAATATCGTCTGGAGACAGCGTGTCTCCAATTGGTTCAGCGCAAGATGAAGAAATAAATTCCCAAGTTTCCAGCTTTTATCTGCCACAGGCTTCCTTTGTAAAAGCTGGGAACATTTCCAAACATCATATTTCAATCTGTGAAATGGGTGAATCATTTCTAAAAATATCTCTTTCACATGTCGTTTGGAGAGAAAAGAAAAAGTCCTGCAATGCTAGCGCTTTGCGAAGAGTCGTTTTCAGAAAGTGCTTGCCTGACTTTGGCTGCAAAGGCTTAATCCTGGTGATCATTAGACGTCATGAAAGAATAATAACAACAACAACAGTAATAGTTACGGTGGTTCCCATTTCTTTTTCCAGAATGTGCCTGTTCTCATCTTGTTTTCAAGCCTGAAGTTACTAAGGAGGAGCCGGGGACATATCTCAGTGGTAAATCACTAGCCTACCATGTGTGAAGTACTGGGTTCAAACTTTAGCACAAACGAAAAGAAGGAAGGGAGAATGGAAGGCAGTGAGAGAGAAAGGATAGACAGAGGGAGGAAAGAACGGAAAGAGAGGAAGAAATGATAAAGAACAACAAAAAGCCGGAGAAGGGAAATCTTTACTTTTATGGTTGAATTTTCCCTCTACGCTTCCACCCAGACTATCAGAGCCGCGGGTGTGGCGATCATGCTAATCTCACCTGCCCATCTCCCTGGACGTATCAGAGCACTGGACCTGTCACATATGTGTGATGTGGGAAAGAAACTGAAGCAAAGCTTTCTCAACACTGTCTCCCACTTCATCCCCGTCTTGTACAATATTCCACATGATCAGAGTCAGCTTTAGGATCCATGACTGTATATGCCACAGAGGTCAACGAACACCCAAAGTCTTGTGTGTGTGCACCTCTCAGCAGAAGCACAACAGGTAATTCTTTGGACGTCACCAAGAAAAAGATGGGCAAAAGGGAAAGTTCACATAGAAAATGGAGATCCAAATGGAGCAGCCAAGTTATGAAGAAATGTTCCTCAGGGAGCCCAGAGCACTTCTAATGTTCCCTGATCGTGTCTCTTCACTGAAAAGTAAATTATCAAGGGTTTGTAAGATTATCATTTACTGGGGTTGGGGATTTAGCTCAGCGCTAGAGCGCTTGCCTAGCAAGCACAAGGCCCTGGGTTCGGTCCCCAGCTCCGAAGGGGGGGAAAAAAAAAAAGATTATCATTTACTGAAAAAAAAACTTATTCAGGTATAAGGCAATGTTGTTTTGAAATTTATCAACGCTGTGGGTTGAACAGGATAGTCTTGGCCTTCCGGTCTCTGTACCATGTATACTTTCCCTACCTTTAAATCTGCATTTGGTAAGACCTTTCTGGGTGGAGAGCACTGGTAGTCATTACACTGTATATGACCTTCCTGGTTTTCAAAATGTCTTATATCGAGATTATCTACAAACAACACCATCAAAGCCATGCACTTCCTAAAGAGTTCAGCACCACTGCTCGGTTTGTGCCCGTTCTGCAAGATGGGAACACACTTCTCCCTCTTGCTGTTGGCTATCACATACATAATTGAATGAAATGAGAAGGTCAAACGCACACCAACATCATCTGCCTGCAAAGCTTGGTAAGACACAGCTCCCACCAAGAAACCATAGAGAGCAGGGCTTCAAGACCCAGAATTAAGCTTGAGGGCTGTTCTCTGAATTCAAACACGAACACACATTCTGAAAGAAAAGGAAAACCAGTTTCTGGAAAAGCATACAACGCTTTCATGCTTTTCACAAATTATGAAAGCACTGTTTTTGCAAGACAGCTGAAAACTTCGTTTACAGAGAGGATATTCACACATACACATATGTTGGAATGACAAGAACTCCAGAAAGGTCTTGCCAAACACCAGCTTGAGGGTCGTGAGAAGCACACGTACGACAGAGAGCAGAGGAGGGTAAGACCAGCCAGCTCAACCCGCATTGCCAATAAATACCATGTCTCCATCACCTTACACATTTAATAAATCTGTTCCAATGAATGGATAAATTGATAAAGCCTGATCCTACAGAACATAGTCCCCAACAGAGCATCCTGGGGATCCAGTACAGACCATGCTATGGTATAGAGAAGACTCCAGACACCTAGTCTGTCCCAGTGCTGTTATTATCACAAGAGTGGACACAAAAACAGGGCCTGAATCCTAGTTCCAAAGAAGTGACCTAATGAAAGCCTTGGGTCACTCTAAGTGAGAAAAAAAAATATTATTTCACTATACCACTTGAAGTTTTTGTAATAAGCACTCAGAATTTTTACAAAGATATTTCTAACTGAAAAAAATGATAGCAGAGGAATAGAAAGGAGGAGAACAGAAAGAAACAAAAAGAAGGGGAGAAAAGGAAACCATAAAGGAGGTGAAATGAAAGGATGTGTGATGCATCAGTAGATACAATCCACTGTCTTCAACCCTGCACTTCACAGAAGCTCTTCATTGCCTTTGAACACAAGTGTTGAACCTCTGAATGGTGATGCCATCAGCATTAGAAGGACCTTGGATCAGCATTTGCCTTCCCCCCTTCTTCTTTTTCTTCCTCTTCCTCCTCCTCTTCCTCTTCCTCCTCCTCCTCTTCTTCTTCTTCCCATTCCCCTTCTTCTTCCTCTTCTTCCTCTTCTTCCTCTTCTTCCTCTTCTTTCTCTTCTTCCTCTTCTTCCTCCTCCTCCTCTTCCTCTTCTTCTTCCTCCTCCTCCTCCTCCTCCTCTTCCTCCTCCTCCTCCTCCTCCTCTTCCTCCTCTTCTCCTATTTTAAATTCACTTTGGAAAGAACACTGGTAAGAGCAAAAAGAATTCCCCTACAACTTCAGGAAACAAGATGAGAGGACTCAAAACATTCTGAACTAATGGGAAATGATCATTCTTGACCTCCTCCTCTCTCCTCCAGAGGCCCAGGGCTCTTTGCAGACATAACTAGGGAGATTAGACAGTTTCTCCCATGTTTCCAGGTCAAGAGGGCAAGGCTGGAGTTGTTCAGATGTTTACTGAGTGCCTAATAAGCACAGAACATAGTGCTTGGCACTGTGGGGATCCAAAGACAGCAGATATGGCTCCTGCAGCAGTGAAAAGGAAACAGAAAATTCATGTAAGTTAACAGCAAAACAAGAGATTTCAGGAGGTAGTTTCCAGAGACAGACACAGAACCCATGAGCCTTCTGACCGACTGGAATGTCCACTACTTTATTTAGAAAGTTATTTGACATCTGCAACACACGCACACACACACACACACACACACACACACACACACACACACACACACACACAGCCTATTAAAATTGAAAAACCAATTATAAAATGTACACATTTTAAGTTATAGAGATGTTGGCGATTAATAGGTTCTATTTATTGGGCATTTTTACATTGTACATTTTAGGTATTTTGCTAAGCACTTTGAGGCATTTTTAGCAAGTCTTTAAATAACTTAATGTGCTGTGAATCATCACCATTTTAAATGTGTTAGACTTAAAAAAAATCTTTCAATAATTCAACGTAAAAAAACCTGAAGTAATTCATTTTAGATGTCACACTTGTGCCACTTCTGCAGCACTGTACATGGTACTGGGGAATTAGTATGCTCATTACTACACACAGCTTGTTCTTACTGAATATAGCATTTCTCAGGACATCCCAGTAAGACTGGTTAGTGAAATGATTGAAAGATGGTCCTGAGGGAGCTGCACAAGGAAACCAACTGTAAAGAAAACATTCCAGCTCTTTATTTTATACTAAACTCTTAGTGAATATTTAAAACGAGCAAACCTTTTCCTTCATGACAATACGAATATGGTCCTCTGCCTTCAAAGAGATAGGAACAGCCTGAACTAGGTGCGAGATCATAAAACCTCGGAAAGGATATATAAACCACGATGGACAGGAAGTTCTATTATGGAGCCGGGCACAGCACAGGTGACATGGAAGATAAGGAAGAAATTGATGGGGGTGACCCTGAAACGCTCGCATAGGCTGGTGTGTTCAAACACTTTATCTCTACCTCATGGTACTCTTTGAAAAGCTTGGGGAACCTTTATGAGGTAGAACCTCCCAGGAGGAAGTGTGTCACTGGAATCAGGATTAAGACCTTACGGTCTGGCCCCACTTCCTGTTCACATTCTGATTCTTGATTGTAGACACGATGCATCCAGCCACCGTCCTGTTCCTGCCATATCTTCCCAGGCTGTGGCTATGTCCTCTCTGCCATGAAGGACCTTAGCCCTCTAGAAATATAAGCCACAGCAAACCCTTTTTTTCCTGAGTTGCTTTTGTCTGGGTATTGTATCATACCAACAGGAAAAGTAACTGATGTAGGTGGGTTCACCCATCCTTGTGGGATCCACGCACAGCTTCATGGAGGAGGACAGAGCTTCTCTGGCTCTAGACAGCATAGCAAAACTTTACCTGGAAAACAATAAGCAGAGATAGGATTTCTCACACACAAAAAAAGCCAATATGGAAGGACAAAGCTTCAGCATGAGAAGCCAAACACCTCTAAAATGGGAAACCCCGAGGTCTAATTTCAATTAAATGTGGCCATAGCCTGAAAATCAAACAACCCCTAGAAAGTGGGGCTGGTTAGAGCACTGGTCAGATAAAGGCAGTTGGTAACAACCAAGCTGATCCCGAGAAGCTGAGTATGGTAGCATGTGTCTTCAACCCCAGCACTCCTATAGAAAGATGGAAGGCAGAAACAGAAGTGCCCAGAAATTTATGAACCTAGCTAGTTTGGAATATACGATGGGACAAACACAAGAGAGAGCTGACTCAACCAGAAAGAAGCAGAGAACTGACTCCTGAAAGTTGTCCTCTGACCCTCACATGTGCCCTGGCTCATGCATGGCCATGCTCTCACACACAAGCACACACACACACACACACACACACACACACACAGAGAGAGAGAGAGACAGAGACAGAGACAGAGACAGAGACAGAGACAGAGAGACAGAGAGAGAGATACAGACAGACAGACACAGACACAGACACACAGAGAGACACACAGAGAGAGACAGGAAGAAACAGAGAGAGAGACAGAGAAGGAGAGACAGAGAGAAACAGACAGACACACACACACACACAGAGAGAGAGAGAGAGAGAGAGAGAGAGAGAGAGAGAGAATCACATCTTTTAAAAGTCTTTGTTAAGAGAATGAGACAAACCAGTTAAGGTGATTAGTTAAGGGGGAGAAAAGAGGACGTATAGTAACAGTGCTCTTTGCAGAAGAGCCTAGTGATTATCCTGTGCTAGATAAGAAAAGGTCATCGGATGCACCCAGAAGCAGAGAGGCCGGCACATGGCCTTTCCCCCATCACCCCTTGCATTTACTCAGCCAAGACATCTATCATTCGCCTTCTGAAACCCTTGTCTCCTCATTGCTCATCAGCCTGCCTCAGTGCTACAAAACTAGTCAAACCTTCTTCCTGACTAGACAAACAGCCTCCTGCCTATCTTGCTTTGCCTTGCCAATGTGATCTTTTACACAAGAATACTCTTACCATGTTACCGTTAAGGTAAAGTTCCAACTGATGCTGTGGTGGGCAAAGCCCTCTCCCTTCACTTGCTCTGTTACTCAAGCTCCCATCATTCCATTCCACTAGCTTACATTCCAAGTCCTGCAGTATCCTCTAATGTTGGCTTCTTTGTGTATTATTTCATTTCTGGAGCTGTGATAAAATATCCTGGCAGAAAACAACTTAGGAGAGAAAGGAGTTTATTTCAATTTACAATTCCTAGTTACAGCCTTTCATTTGTAAGGAAGTCAAGACAGAAAACTAACAGCTGATCAAACTACACACACATAGTCCAAAGCAGAAAGAAATGAATGTATGCATGCTCACTTGCTTGCCTGTGCTTAGCTCGAATTCTCCACTCTCATATGGCCAGGCCTAGAGAGGCCTAGGGAATGGTGCTGCCCACAGTGTGCTGGGTCGTCTCACATCAATTAAATTAAGATAATCTTCCACAGACTTGTTATAGACCTAGCTGATCAAGACAATCTCTCACTGAGACTCTCCTCCCAAGTAAGCATGTCCCTCCTAATTGCCTTTCTAGGTTGTGTTATTTGTAACTCCTCATCTTGAAGGCTCGAAGTATATTTGGGGTCTTGTTTACCACATTGAATGACAACTGTAGGTTGTGTCAAGTTAACTGGTAAAGCTCACCATCACAGCAGGGAATCTGAGGTTGTGTTGAGTTGACAAATTAAAGCTGACCATCCCATTTTCCTTTTGTGAATGCATCCTCAGAATTCCAGACTTACTGTGTCCTTTTTTTTTTTTTTTTTAATCTGAAGTGTTCTCATTGCACTTGCTAACTCCTGCTTCTCTTGGGAATCTTAATTTCCCGGCCACTTTTTCCTAGGAAACCTTCTCTGATCTTCATGGCTAGATAATGCATTCCTTTTTGGATGATTATATAACACATTATTTTTTCTTCTTCCCAACATTTAGAGATGTGTTCATTTATTTAGCTGCATTCCAAAATATACCTCAAATTCCAAGGCCAAAACCACCCCACTCAGTCTACATCAATAGTCCAGCCAATAGCTGCTCCATATTAGACCAATAAATTAATAAGCAGTGCATGTGATAAAATGCTGACAAAACCACAAAGGACAGACGCTCGGGTGCAGTTTCACCTACATAGATCCAACTTGTGCTGTAATAGAAGCCAAAAGCCAAAGTGACCAGCATTAGAAAGGGGGAGTTTCTTCATAGCTGGCGTGGAAAACACGAGAGTCATGAAAATATAAAAGCTGGAATGCGAGTGTGAGCCAAGGCAGGGCTTAGAACGCGACCTGACTTGGTAAGATGAAAACAGGACAAGTCAGGGGTTTTGGTTTTGGCTTTTTGCGGGGGTGTGGGGTGGAGGTGGCGGAAGGTTTTTTTCTGTTTTGCTCTCTGTGGAAAGATAATGCCTAAAGTATGGAGATACCAGTGATAAGCAGTGTATTGTGCTACAATGTAACAATCTACACCCATAAATATTTTGCCCCAAGTATTTCAAAGATCTACAAGTTTTAGCGTCTCCCAAATTCCAAGCTGCCTCCCCGCTCCCCGCTCCCCTATTCTCAGCACCGGTCTTTTCAATGTAGCATCTTCTCCCAGCGTTCTTAGAGTCCTTGAACTGATTGCAACAGTGTGGCCAGTAAAGCCAAATGAATTCTATAAAATCACAAGTATGAAGCTGTGCATTTGGCATAATGAGAGTTCACATAATAAGTGGATGTTGAGAGAGGCCAGAAAAGAGGGCTGGAAATGAAGGCGATGGGATGGGGCACGGGGGCACCTGGTGGTGATTTCATGGACATGATTTTCTTCCCTGTGGATATTGATTGGTCTCACAGCAGAGTCTATCTCAAGAAAGAAAAAAAAAAACCTGAGCATTATCTGGGATTCAAATTGTGTATAAAGTCTGATGATAAGACTTGCTGGTCTTTGAGAATAATTGAGGCTTTTCTGAACTTTGGGGGGTAAAAGCACACTTAATCATCATGCAGCAGGGCTGGAAGCCAGCCAGACGCAGGACAAATCAAAGGGCTTTCTCTAAAACAGCCCTGAGCCGGATACCTCAGCTTTGGATAAGTACTAGTGGGAGAAAAGCAAGGACCCGGGTTCTGGAAATCTTCAAAACCCTGAGTAAAAGCAGACCCTTCAGCCCTTCAGAGGAAAACATCAGACTCAAGCATGAGAAGAGAGGATAGACTGTGAATAATAATTTTTATTTCACAAAGAGAGAGTATAAAAGAGTTTACACTTACAAGCCATAAAGATAATTCCGAAGCAAGAATTTCTTCTTTTTAATTGACTTTCTGATTGCCTTCTTTCCCCAGCCCATCCCCAAAATAAACCAAAGTATTGCTGGGTTCAGCAGTGTTGTTCTGAAATGCAGGGCTACGTGTAATCTGGAAAACCTGATGTAAGCATGTCCCTCCTAGTTGCCTCTCAAAGGCTGTGTTATTTGTGACTCCTCATCTCGAAGGCTCAAAGCAATATGCTTTGCTTGTTTGCCATATTGTATGTCTCTAATTCTTCAGTGTTAACCCATGGGGCTCTCACTGGATGAGAACTCATCTGAACCCCTCCTCCCTTAGCAAAGCACTCAAGTGCCCGTGTCCTGCTGCCATCCGACACCTGTGTGCATCCTCTAAGAACGAAGCTCTCCGTTCACTTTCTAACCAGAGACAGTAGGCTGGGCTTTGAGTGTCATCCCAATGATTGAGTGTGGAGTTAGGCAGAGTAAAGCCATGGGCTCAACCACTAGTTCTAACAAGAAACAGACCAGACACTGTGTTTCTCCCCAAGGCTCTGGAAAAGAAGGATTGTAACAGTCAAAGATGAGACAGACAGACAAGAGGGAAACAATGTCCTCTAAAGATGACAGGGCTGTGCTTATGAAGTCACAGCGCAAGAACTGGATAAGATCAAGCTTGTCAACATTCAACATGGAGAATGGAGGTTCACTACCACTACCACTACCCTCCCCTACCACCACCATCTCCACCAACCCACCATCACTCCACCATCTTCACCATTTCCATCAACACCAATACCACCTCCAACACCACCACCATCACCCACCATCTCCACCACCACCATCACTACCAACACCACCACCACCACCATTACCACCACCTCCACTACCACCACCACCATTACCACCACCTCCACTGCCACCATCATCTCCACCAGCACACCACCACCACCACCACCACCACCACCACCACCACCACCACCACCACCACCACCATCCTTCCACTGAAAAGTTGTGGCTTCTTGGGGAGGGAGAGCCAATTTTCTATCAGGGAATAGTCCCTGGTAGGTCAACACACCCGTGAGGATCCATGCAACAAAAATTGGACTCAATGGTTTATTGCTTTTTTTTTCTTAAGAACATGGATTTGGAAGGGGAGGTAGAGTCAGTAGAAGTTAGAGGAAGCCATGTGTGATGGATGATTGAAGCACGTTGCATGCATTTATGAACTTCTGAAACTATAGTACAAAATATTATGTTAAAATTAATAGTGACCGTAAATCAAACTCTAACGTGGAAGTGGTTGGTGATAATAGCTCGCCTTGTCTCATAATCAATCATTTACCTGCTATGCCTTGCTTCAGTTACTCAACAACCGAGAGTCTGGACTAAAATGTTCTCAAAACCCTACACTAAGATTACAAATATTCTTGGTCTGTGGTAGAGGCACCCTACTGAACAACACTGCATTCATTTTATGATTTAACAAAACCACCTACTCAGCTTCAAGTTTCATATTTATTTTGAATTTCTATTTTTAAATATCCATCTTATTTCATGGTTGTGACAGTGTTTCATGCTACTCACCTGGGGCTTTGTGATGGTACAGTTGAATGCAAAATAAAATCACTCTGTAGTTTTATTATATAAGCATTTAGTACATGCTTTATGATTGGTGTGCCTGTCCTTTGTCATTGGTATGTATGTATATGTGACTTGGTACTGTCCTCAGTTTCCGTTATCTATTCAGAGTCTTGTACTGAATATGTTTGAGGAAGGAGGGTACCAGATTCTCATAGACATCAACACCAAATGCTATAACCACAAGCCAAGTCAAAGTATTGCGTTCCCTTTGTGAAAACTTATTTCCTACCTTCTATGTGTATTGCTGTTTCTTTCTTTCTTTAAAAATGGTGTATTTATTTATTTTAGGTATGTGAGTAAACTGTTGCTGTCTTCAGACACACCAGAAGATAGAATCAGATCCCATTACAGATGGCTGTGAGTCACCATGTGGTTGCTGGGAATTGAACTCAGGACCTCTGGAAGAGTAGTCAGTGCTCTTAACCACAGAGCCATCTCTCCAGCCTGTACTGTTGTTTCTTACTCTGTGTTCCAACAGTCCCAATTATTCTGATAGTTTCTGTTGTCAATGTCTGCTTCTCCATAGTCCATGCTTTAATGCAATAACCTTCTATTTTTCTTCCTCAGAAGATTCACTGAGTGCTTGCATGGTTAGCCAGTGAGCTCTGTGCTATGGGCATGGAGGTAAGTAGATACTGTCTCTGTCAACCCTAAATTAACATAATCAAGAAATTACTCATCTGCTCTGAAGTCAGATCTTCCTCTAGAAACAGACTGGCAATAACAACTGCTAAAGTGTCACTTTTTTTTACATCTGATTGGATGTTTTGGTAAATACCTGCTTCTCAACAACTATTGTTAGTTCTCTTTTCTTCCCTAGATGCTATGATAGAAAAGAGAGAAAAAAAACCAACAATGATCTCACTCAGGAAAAAAAATGGTTTTGTGATTCCACAGCTTCAAAGGGCATAGAATCAGATAGGAGATTCACCAGGTCAGATCAGAATAACATCTGATTCATTTATTCAAAGATGAAGGCTATATTGGCATGTTTCAGGAGTAGCATGATGCAGGTATGGAAATAGAATCTTAGTGCCAGAGTAGACCGCTATATTGCCTAAAATGAAAACTGGAAGAACATTGTGAGGTAAGAAGTAAGGAGATAAAACAGAAAATTTTGGACATAGTTTAGACAGGGAAACCCCTAAGAAAATACCTATCCTGAGAAGACAGGACACACGGAAGGAGAAAACAGAGCAATTTGAAAGCCATTCTACTTTACTCATTAGATAAATTTCACAGAGCAATAGACTGGGAATTAAAAGAACAGAGAGTTTCAAGATGGGGGAAATTGAAGATCCATGTTCCTATAACAGGCAGGCAAGTCAGATTGCTTGAAGAACGTTGGCTCAATTTCCTGGCCCTAGGATTGGAGGAGAGAGAGTGTATACCAACTCTTCTCTGGTTGGGTTTGAAAACAGAGTATCATCAGAGCAAATACGTTTCAATTAATCTGAAAACGCATAAAGCAAGCACTCTGTGGAAAGCTTAACAAAAAGATCTAGTTTTGCAATGGAAATGATTTGAAGACGAGGCAGCAGCAAGAAGGGGTGGGAGACCTCAGACCACCAGGAAAGGACAAGACTGGGCTGGATAAAGATAAGGATTCATGGAGATTAATGATGAAGGAACTCTGATTCTTTTTATCTTTGTCTTAAGTGAAATCATTTTCAGCACTTTAATTCCTTCCTGATACCACATTAACTCAATGGCTGTGCTCTAGCTGTCCTTCGTGTCTACGCAGTGTGGGAAGGCAATATGGCAGCCTATGCAACAGCGGCCCCAACCAGCATAATGCAAAAGCAAGGTCAGGTTCCTGTGAACTCACAAGAGTTCTGCTGTTCATGTCAGAAGCCGCCTTCTTTATGTGAGTGCCTCAAGTGTCACCTCTGCATTTAATGGCAGTCTTGATATATGATGTAGATATCTGTTCACGGTGGACCCCAGTCACTTCCCCAGCCTGGAAAGCTGAATCTGCAGTCTTCTGATTTGACTGCTTATCTTTACAAAACACGTTGCTTACTGGCTGAGACTTGGACCCACCCCCCTCTCTTCCTCTCTCTCTGTCTCTGTCCGTCTGTTTCTGTGTGTGTGTGTGTGTGTGTGTGTGTGTGTGTGTGTCTGTGTGTGTGTGTGTGTGTGTGTGTGTGTGTGTGTGTGTGTGTGTGTGTGTGTGTAGTCTATACAATCTATGGGTGCCCTTGTATCTATTTATTCAACTAACAAAAAAAGATTGGGTAAACCATGTGTCCACATTGAAAGATTAACTTCAGAAAATTGTTCCTATTACCAAATATGCCTTACTGGTAGCTCTGTTTTCTTTTGCCAATATTCTTTGTCTAACATTTTCCAGACAGCTTTTACAACCATCCCGTTATTAGAGTAAAAGATGCATTGCCATTAGTTACCACATTTGGCCCACCTTCAGGAACTACTCATTCAGTGTGGCATGAAAGATATTTCTCAAGTGAGCAGGGTGCTGTGCTGTCAGGTTGGTGAGCAAACAGAATATTAAGCTTAGTCAGGGAACAGCTTGGGAAGTCACTCAGTTGACAAAGTGCTTGCCTTACAAGCATGAATTCTGAGTTTGCTGTACAGAATCCACACCCACAAGCTCACATGCCAGCATAAGTTTGTAATCTAATCACTGGGCAGGCAGAGGCAGGAAGATCCCTAGGGGTTACTCGCCAGCAAGCCCAGCCTACTCAGTGCAGGCCACGTCAATGACAGAATGTTTCAAGATAAAAAGGTAGAAGTCCTGAGGAACGATGCCCAAGGCTGTCTTCTGGCTCCATGTGCCACACAAACACACAAAAACATACATACAAACATGCATACACATCAACATGAACACACACACCCCAACATGAATACACACAACAACATGAACATACACAACAAGATAAACACACACACACACACACACACACACACACACACACACACACACACACACACAGAGAGAGAGAGAGAGAGAGAGAGAGAGAGAGAGAATAAGAATAAAAAGGGCCACACAGCTTGAACCTGATCCTTTTGAGACACTTTGTGGAAGAATTCAAAGAGCAAACCAGTCTCACTCCTGCAAGCATCACACTGGAGAGTCTACACACAGTCAGTCAGAGCCCAGCTGAGCCCTGTGTGGACAGTCAACAGCAGTTACCTGTCAGAGGGAATAGAAGCATCTTGAATATCCGGTGCAACCTTCAGACCGCCCATATCCCAACTAATACTGCCTCCAACTCTATAACAAGATGCCAAGAGAAAGTGGGCGGGCCTTCAAGGGCCTTTCCAAACTCCCACTCTTCAAATCTGTGAGAAAAAAATATGAATTCTAAGTACCTAAACTTTTGAGTAGTGGGTTACACAACAATAGTAAGCAAAACTGGATGCGTATTCTGGAGGTGGCATACTGTGGGTAGGAAAAGCAAAAACACAACCCAGAGACTTTACCTTGACTCTGAGACTGAGCACTGGGCTAAGTAAACAGTGGAAAGGCCTTAAGGATTCTACTGGCAGAAATCAAATTGCCATTGCAGGGGTCATCAGTCAGAACTTAAAGAGCATTGAGAACAACGTAACTGAAGGTTGTAGGAGATAAGACCCGTCTCTGCAGTGAGAATGTTCAGCTAACTGAACTGCTACCCAAAGTAGAAACTGTTTAAATAATAAAACACACAATGGGCATGGACCTCCTGTCTTTTAAGCACATTATGAAGCTATAGGAACCAGAGTGCCACGGTATCTAATCCCGTTTACCCGATCGCATTTACTTACTTTTACCTTTGCTTCTATCTCTTTGGGTCTATTCAACAAGTCATTATTTACACCAGTTACTCACACATTTTCCCTGTTTCCATCTATTCCATTTATTTTAAATTTATTTATTATTAATTTGTTCAATTTATTTTTAACATCAAAACAAACACACTGGAAGACGGAACCAAAACAAACCTACGCAGCTAGCTGACTCTCAACAAAATGGTAAAAGGGGAAATCATGGAATTTCAATAAAGGATGCTGAGAAACACTGGCACTCCCACAGAGAAGCCCGAAGCTACTCCTGCCCTTGACTCAGAATCGACATCCACTCAAAATTAAACACGCACCTCCATGTGAGGAATGAGTCTGTGAAATTCCTAGACAAAACAGGAGGTAAATGCTTGAAGACATTGGCCTCGGCATTGATTTCTTGGCTAAGAATGTAAAACCACAGTCAAAGCACACATAGCCAAATGGGTCCTATGAAGCTAAGAGGGTTCTGGAGAAGAAAGCATTAGTAGACTGGAGAGTCAACCTGCGGAAGAGAGAATGTGTGCACAGCGTTCATCTGAGGAGGGACGGGCATTCGGAACAAATTAGAATCCAAAAACTCAACGAGCATGACATAGAAACAGGCTCTTCCCTAAAGAGTAGAAGGCCAGCATATGTAGGAAGAAGCACTGGACATTGTTAGCTTCAAAGAAACGCAAATCAAAGAGATCATAAAATACTATCTTAACGCCGTTTAAATGACCATTGCACAAAATAATAAAACAGAACACGTTCTGGCAAGGATGCAGAGAAAGGGGAATCCACATTCAGCCTCAGTAGGATGTAAATGGGCATAAACTCTACAGAGGACACCATGAAGACTCCCCCAAAATTTAAGAATAGATGTGCTATGTGATCTAACCATCTCTTAGGTAAATAGCCAAGAGCAATTATACTGATGTAGAAAGGGTTACCTGTAGGCCAAGTTTGTTGCTGCATTATTTCCAATAGCTAATAAACAGAGCCCAGTAATGAAGAATAAAGAACTGTATTACTTATATACTATGGAGTATTATTTAGCCAGAAAGAAGAAGAGATTGTATCACCTACAGTAGAAGGGATGAAACCAGAGGACTGTATGTTAAATATATCAAGTCAGACACAGAAAGATGACTAGCATTGATTCTCTTTCATTATTAGATAATTAAAAAAATATATCAAGCCAAATGTAGAGTGTTGGATACTAGAGGCTAAGAAAGATATGAAAGACACACAGAGAGGTTGGGTACCGATACCAACATAAAAATAGATAAAAATAATAAGTATGGCATTCCAGCACAGTGAAATGGCTGCATTTCATAATAGCCCATGAAACATCTTACAAGTCATTACAAATTGGACTTAATCTGTGACTGATAGGAGGAAATATGTGCCTTATACCATGACCCTCACCCAAAACCCATGGCTATTCCTACTATTGACACATTTAAACCAGTGTAATCCTAACTACATCCTAAATTCTTATCCTTATACTCACAGATAAGCTCTCAACCTTCCTCAAAGAAACTTCTCTTTGTAGCAAAAAAAAAAAGGACCATCGTAGAAATGACAATGGATCAAATGAATGAAATAAGTGGGTCAAACACAGAGAACCGGCCACGGAGAACTCACCCCACACGATATAACAGCAATACATTCCTTAACCTGACAGCTCAGGAAACCCCAACTACGCCAGATGGGGTCCTAACACTTGAGAGGAAAGTGTACGTAATACACATCCCTGACGCTATCTCAAACTGGCAATCATTCACAAATGAAAACTCAGTTCTTTCCAAAGGAGTCTCATTAGGGACCCTGTGCCCACCAGTAGATGCCTTACACAAAACAATGGCGTCTTTGGAGGGTTTTTTTTTTCTTACACTGTTTTTTGTCTTACAGGTCCTTTTTGTATTGTTCTGACTTCTGCTTCTGTGTTTTTATAGAATTTCTGAGTGTGTCTCTGTATCTATATGTTTCTTATGATTTTCTTTGGCTCTTTTTCTTATTTTTGTTTCTTCCTGCTATAGTTTGTCCATTTTTCGTTTACCTTATTTTATTTCATTATTATTATTTAGATGCCCGTTTGTTTTATTTTTATTGGTTATTTTATTTATTTACATTTCAAATGTTATCCCCTTTTCCTGTTTCCCGTCCAGAAACCCGCCATCATATCTCCCCTCCCCCTGCTTTTATAAGGGTGCTCCCCCATCCACCCACCCACTCCTGCCTCCCTGTCCTGACATTCCCCTACACTGGGGCATCAAGCGTTCACAAGACCATGGGCCTCTCTTCCCACTGATGCCCAACAAGGCCATCCTCTGCTACATATGTGGCTGGAGCCATAGGTCCATCCTAGTATATTCTTTGGTTGGTGGTTTGGTGCCTGGGAGCTCTGGGGGGTCTGGTTAGTTGATATTGTCGTTTTTGTATGGGGTTGCAAACCCCTTCAGCTACTTCAGTCCTTCACCTGACTCCTCCATTGAGGTCCCTATGCTCAGCCCAATGGTTGGCTGCAATCATGCACATCTGTATTGGCAAGGCTCATGTCCCTCACCAGAGGAATGGATATAGAAAATGTGGTTCATTTACACATTGAAGTGATACTTCACTATTAAAACAATGACTTGATGAAATTCTTAGGCAAATGGGTGTAACTAGAACATATCATCCTGAGTGAGGTAACCCAATCACAAAAGAACACACATGCTATGCACTCACTGATAAGTGTATATTAGGGGGAAAAGCTTGAAATATCCACAACACAATTCACAGACCGTATGAAGCCCAAGAAGGAAGACCAAAGTGTGGGTGCTTCAGTACTACTTAGAAAGGGAAACAAAATAATCTTGGGAGGAAGAAAGGAGGGGGAGGGGGGAAAGTGGGGACAGGATCAGGTATGGGAGGAGACCGCAGAGATGTATAGAGAGACTGTTTTTTTTAAATGCAACAAAAAGGGTGGGTATTTGAATGGGAAGGGAGGTGGAAAAAAAAATCTCAGAAGAGTTGGGAGGAAAACCACAATAAGAATATGTTGTATAAAAAAAATCTATCTTCAATAAAATATCTGCTTTCTTCAGAAAAACAGAAAAAAGTAAATAGCATTACTAAGGTCATTAAAGACAAAAATAAATTTACATGATAGAGTTTAAAAATAAACACTAGACAAAACTCAAAACGAAAAACTATATCGATGGTTTAGCCAAGTAAGGGGGCTGTCCAGGGAGCATGGGAGATAAGCCATTCGGCTGGGTTTTCATGATCGTGCATAATAGATGACCAGAGAAAGATGGGCCAACGAGATGCTTTCATTTCAAGATTGTATTCCCAAATGTGAAATGATTCCAGTATCTCCCAGCAAAAGTCTTTCATGCTTGTTATTAAATCTCTTAAACTGCGGTCATACAATAATATAAAAACTACATGAAACTAAATTCAAAGTGTCTGAACCAGAGGCGTTTCAAACAGCAAAAGGTCTCCCTGGTATCTTCAGGCAAGGTCCCTGACTCTTACTTTTAAACGTATGTAAAGATGGATGAGTACAACATTTCAATGCCTTTGGTAGTTTTCCTTTTTTATTTTGTCATGTGATGTCACATGATGCCTAATAGTCCTTTTCTATTAGTCGTGTAGAACACGATAAATAGTACATAATTAATAGTAAGACTCTGGCTTATTGCTTTTGTGTTTGTGTAACAGTCTCCAGATCTAGGATGGTACTATAGGGTTAGACTGTAGGAGCTCCACCCTCAGACTCCTCCTTATAATTTGCCCTATGATGTGAGATTCTGGACCTCTGAACTCCTGTTCAAGTGGAGTGAGATGCAGTCAGGGGCACCTTACGGGGGACCTTGGAGAGATGTGCATGTGAAAGGAATGACTGCTTGTAGCCAAAATGTAGACAGACAATCACAGTTCATAGCTTTGCCACCGATTTGATTGACACCCCTTCCACTGGGAGTTGATGCATATAGATGGACTTATGAAAAAGCAATAGTATATAAGCTATTTAGTTTTGGCGTCCAGAGCAGAAAAATCTTGTACAATGTCTGCCTAGAATTCTGGGATGTTGTATGAAACAGAAAGCCAATTATCACAAAAGACATACAGGGGTTGGGGATTTAGCTCAGTGGTAGAGCGCTTGCCTAGCAAGCGCAAGGCCCTGGGTTCGGTCCCCAGCTCTGAAAAAGAAAAAGAAAAAAAGAGAAAGAAGACATACAAATTACCCTGAGAAACATGTGGAAGAGCTCCTCATTGGCACTTCAGTCCGCAGTACAGGCAGCAAACGCCAGTAGTGGGAGTGAGCTGTCTTGAAAGCCATGCCGACCCAAGGCTACAGAGACCTGCAGCTCCAGTCACCATCTGACCAGAGTTTTGTGAGTGACCCCAAATGAGGGCCACCTGGCCCAAAAGATCCCTTCCTGAATTCCTAATTCTCAATGTACTGTGAAAAATAGCGAGAAAGAATGAGAGCGTTAGGAATAGGGAATGAAGAATGGAGGCAGAACTGCATCGGAGAGTAGCGGCCTCGTGCATGAGATCCTCAGGCCCATCCCCGACACTGGAGAAAATGTGTAATCAAGGGTTTACAGACTCATACAAAATGTATGCACAGATGTACAACCCAAGTGCCTATAGGTACACAGACGCTTTATATTTTGGGTCACAGGAGCCATATCCATAGATGACAGTTAGGAATTCTGGACACCAAATCTATCTATAGTCAAATGAAAAGGACACAGTGGCCCAGGTGCAATGCCAGCTCATCCCAGGATAAACCACACTTCAGAAAATAAATGTCAACAGAACTGTGATAAATTGAAGAACTTACAGTTAGAATGGGTCATGGAGAATAGCAGAAGAAAGTGGGGCTGGAAGAGAGTGACTATCAGAGAACAAGAGAGGTCTATCTGGGCAAAAGTAGGGCAGGGAATCTTTCCTCCCTGTGAAAACATATGTGCACCATTCATAGAAGGTCTCAGGTTCTAAGGCAAGGAAAAGATTCCCAGAGTGAGCCTGAGAAGGAACCACTGTGCGAGAGCCACCGGGCACATAAGGACTTGGTATCCTACCTTGCCAGAGAGCTTGAGAAGTGTCTTGCATGCATGTTATATGGGGAGGGAGGAGCAGGCAACATTACATGAACTGTGGTCCCTTGTGGGTGACAACTATGAACGCTAGAGACTTGAAAGGTGGCACAGAGAAGCAGCTTATCAGAAAAAAGTAGCATCTTGCAGAATGTGGAAACCGTTCAGAAATTCTTCAAATGTGCTTTCCAGTGGCCTGTGCCAAGCTCTGCCCCGTCCACATACTCAACAGCAAAAGGGTTCATTATTACGTTTTTGTCCAGCAAATAGTTTGGCTAAAAGCTAATTTAGCCATTCTTGAGACTCTCTCTCTCTCTCTCTCTCTCTCTCTCTCTCTCTCTCTCTCTCTCTCTCTCTGTGTCTCTCTCTCTCTCTCTCTCTCTCTCTCTCTCTCTCTCTCTCTCTCTCTCTCTCTCTCTCTCTCTCTCTCTCTCTCTGTCTCAGTAAACGATACTGGACATCTACCCAGACCATTTCAACTGCTTTGGAATCACAACTGTTCAGATGCAAACACATCCATCCATATGTGAATTTTCTGAGGCCTTTGGGTGGAAACTACAAGTCTAGGAAAGCTTATGTTAACCAAAACTTTATCTTCCCATAAAACACTAAACTGAGAGCCGTATATACACATACACGCAGAGCCCCTGGTGCAGACCCGGCAGCCTCGTATGAGATGCCTTGGTCTGTGTGAGTTCCTATGAGCTGTGCTCACGTTGATTTAGGAATTGTGTCTCCCCACCCCCACCCCCATGTCCTCCAGTCCCTCTGGTGCTTACTCTTTCTGCCTCCTCTGCCACTGGATTTCCTGAGCTCTGAGGGGAGGAATTTATAGAAACTTCTGCTTCTGCAAATACATTGTGGCTTTCAGTTTGGTGTTGTTAAGGTACTCCTGAGTGTGTGAATAAGTGGGTCTCTGACTATTAGGTCCTCTCTTGAAGTTCTTTCCCTTCTGTTAGTTTGTCTTGTCCAACTTTAATGTGATGTTTTTTTGTTATTACTTTCTTTTTTTTTTTCTTATTATATTTGCACTTTCTTATATTTGGTTGTTACCTCTTAGAAGCCTGTTCTTTTCTAATGAGAGACAGAAAAGAAGTGGAGGAAAGGAGAGGTGGGAAGAACTGGGGGGAAGGGTAGAGGGAGTAGACACTGTAATCATGATATATCCATTGAGAAGAGTATATTTTCAATAAAAAAGGGAAAAGTTTATATTTCTAAATGTGTCTATAATATATATCATGCCCCCCAAAAGTTTCAGAATTAGATCTGTAATCTAAAGAATATAGTAAAATTCGGTGGAACAGAGCGATTTTTGGAACTGTTTGGAAACCATCATTTCAACAACCTAATTTCAGCAAATATAATGGTTAACTTTAATTGCCAATGTGCCACAACCTGGGAAGAGGGTCACAGTGATGCAGCGTCATCACTGGGCTGGCCTGTGTACATGTCTCTGTGAAACTGTCTAAATTACTTACCTAATGTACACAGATTCTGCCCACTGTGGGTGGTGGCATTCCCTAGGTAGGGGATCCTAAACAATGTAAGAGAAGAGAATCCAGACAAATACCAACAGAGAAGCAAATAAGCATGTATGCGTTCATTTCAATCTGCTCTTAACTGTATGTGTGGTGGGGCTAGCTGTTTGAAGTTCCTGCTTTGATTTCCCCACGTTGATATATTGTAACCTCAAATTAAGATTAAATAACATCCCCAAGTTGGTTTTTGTTCGGGTATTGTATCACAGCAAGGAAAATGAAGCCAAAACAACGCAAAGTGGTCTAATTAGCCTTATCCAGGAGGAAAAGACAAGTCACTCTGATCTCAGCATTCTCTGTTGGTCCACGGAATGTACACATATTTAAAATTACTGAAGCCCCTTCCCGAAGATGCCATAGGAGACAGTGGGAATCTTTTAATCTTTATTTTATTATAAATGATTCAATATTGAGACTTTCCATTATTTTAATTTAGTTTTAGAAGCCCTTTAAATAATCTTGATGATAAAATTTATAAGTGGAAGAACATTTCCAATGGTTTTACCAAAGCATTCACTTTCTCTAAAGAGCAACAACAAAATGGAAGTGGTTTTTAGTGAAGTCACTTTCGTTAGTGACAATGGCCTTTGTTGGGTGGTGTTCGAGCCACAAGTGCCCAAAGTCAAAGTCTACTGTCCACTGGGACAGTGGTTCTTCACACACACCTTGAAAATGCCTTGCACTCATCTGTTTCAAACCTTTCATGACTGAAGAGTAATATCCTCTTTACCCTCAAGCTATCTTATTATCATTTTATGATGAAAATTTTAAGTCAATCCCTTCAAGTGAAATTATGTCCTTATTATTTATTATGGCTTTTAAATGATAGAAAACAAGAACACATACAGAAGTTCTTATTGAAGCATAAGAATGAAAACCCAAATTTCAGTTGAAAAGTAAAGCACATTGCCAACCTGAAATCCCAGATGATCTTAAAAATATATTCAAAGTGGAAAATATCATTTTAATCTTGCAGGGTGGATTTTTAAGCCTGTTATTCGACTTACGCAATTTAGTTTTTCAGCCACAAAGACTAAACTGGGGAAAAACTCAGTAATTCAAAGTCCTTTTTGACTCGGACAAGGGAGCTAGGGTAACTCACATGGGCAGAAAAAAAGTCCAACTGTTCAAGACCTAATTTTTCAATCTTGTCAATCTCTAATGCTTCAACTTACTGCAACAATAGATGCACATAAAATATTCTTAAGACTATACCCAATAGAAAAATATTTTCCAGCTATTAAAGTTAGTTCATATACAAGACATATGTTTGTTCTAAACTAAAATATTTATTCATTTAATCCAGATCTTCAGAATTCACATTCCACCAGTCTATAATGAAATATAGCCAACTAGAAAACATTATTCAATGGTCTTACATCAGTATTAGAACTGGCTGCTGTTGGCAGTAATATCAGCCACATATTTATGCAGTTAAGCATTTCAACAATATCACTTGGTCTGCAAGTTTTAAAAAACTAGGGTATAAAATGGCTGTAATTGTGGAATTTTACTGTATTTTTACCTATACTGTTTTAAAACCTGTTTCCAGAATAGCAAAAGACTCATTTATGGAGATAAAAGTACAAGTTTAAACCCTGAAGAAAACATAATTATAATTCTTGGTAAAAAAAAAATCTCTAATTATAATATGTATTTTTTATAAGCAAGTAAGACATGCAAGATATTGATTGGAGACTAATACATTTTTGTTACTAAAAAGAATTAAGTAGAATTTTTTGTGATTTTGTAATGTCAAAAATTTGCAATGATCACTAGTATGTATGTTATGGTAAATGCTAAGGCCTGGAAAATATTTATTATTTCCTCCCCAATTCTACATTTTTTTTTGGAAAAGTGACATATATATTCAGTTCCTGGCACACTAAATTACTTAGTTTAATCCACCCACATTCAATCTGGATCAACGGACATCTAAGGCTAGGGCTGGAGAAAACAACAACAGCTTGTGGTAAAGTATCGTTCATCTCCCCTACTCAACATAAAAGTGGAGAAAGGAGAAGTTAACTCTAGAAGCATGTTTTCATATAAGAAATTATACAAGGAAAGTGCCAGAAGCTGCAAATAAATATTGAACAGATGGGATAATGGGACACGAATTATAATAACAGCAACACCTCAGGAGAGTTGCCAGTCCAAACAACATGATAATAACAAGCACTTTGTATTCATTGTTTCCTTAATGGTGTTGTCAACATGGCCTTGAGAGATTATAAATCGTCATAATCTACAAATAAAGTTAAAGATACCACAGAAGATTGACACACGGAAACTCTGGCCAGGCTGTCTTACGGGTCTGGAGTGGGCACTCTTGGATATTAATCAAGCTGGCATGTTGCAAGTTCTTTTTTCGCCCACTTCTGATTTTCCTGGTCTTAAAACACTCAAGATCACCTTCGGGATCTTTTTCTCATGATGCAGATGTGGCTGCTACCCACCCCAAAACAAGGGTCCCAATAAACTCAATTTTTTCCCGGTAATCTCTGTACCCAACTGGGACAAGCCATTTTGAAAATCAGAATCATGAGAGTGTTTATTTCCTAGGAAAGATAAAATCACTGTTCTGGTTGGTTCTCTGGCAAGCACATCCTGAATACAGCTTCCCAGATGCCGTCCTGTGCCTGAAAGTGGCTGCCCTAAAGGAAGATGTTGTCACTGTCTGTCACCTCAAGATGCTATCCCGGTGGGACTGTGCCCCACCCTCTTCTGGGACACAGGATGTTTTCCAGGCATTGAGCATCACCAATGCCTGGAAGAAACTGTGAGAAAAGGTGTCAGTTGGGAGGAATGAATTTTATGAGAAAACTGGCATGTACATATTTATTTCAAGGCAAATAAAGATTCCTTTTAAGGATTATGAGTGCCTTCTTTTTGGCCCCGAGACTATGAATTTATTTCCGGTATTCGGAAGAAGTGAAAGTTTTCACATGAATGCATATTTTCCTGTCTGGTTTTTACTTAAAAAAAAAAAAAGAATATTATGCTGAGTAATTCAGCACTTATGAATAAAAACTAGAGATAACCACAGTAAAATGCGTTCTTAATGAGCCTTGATGCCTAGGTTTAGACTAATTCTAGAAATCGGCTCAAAGATCTTCACTGAGAGAATCTGCTCCGAGCCGAAGCTGGGCTTCCATGAGATGTTTTCTTAGTTTTGAAAAATAACATTCGAAAGAAAGATACAAGTACAAAGAATAATATAACAAATGCCCACATTCCCGATCCCCTGAATTAAAAATTATTCATTTTTAGTTGCATTTATTGGGAAAGGTTAGTCTTCAGTATGAACATTTAAAACAGTATGGGTTTTTTTTTGTTTGTTTTTTTGTTTTTTTTTTTAGAAAATAAAAAAAAAAAAAAAAAAAGAGAGAGAGAGAAAGAGAGAGAGAGAGAGAGAGAGAGAGAGAGAGAGAGAGTTGTGTAGAGGAGAGGACGGGGAGAAAACACAGAAAGGAAGTGAAGAAGTGGGTGGGGCAAAAGAGGAAAAGAGGTGAGAAGAAGCCGGAATGAAAAAAGATAATATTGAAGAATTCTAGTTAAAATTAAAGCGTCCCTTGGCTGTGACGCCCCTGTCTGTTCTGTCAGGACATAGGGGATGCGGCTGTCATCTCTCTGTTAGGTGCAGGCGGCGGGCAGTATGAGTTGCAGTCTGCACAGAACAGGCTGTGGAGGAACGGCCCATTTCTCCATGTTGTCCAGCTCGCAGACACGGATGGCCCGCTGTGCTCCCCTGTGCTCCCCTGTGCTCCTCTCCAGTTCTGTCGGTAGTGCCTGGGACCCTTCTCCTCGATTTCTGCTTTATTTAAAGCTATTTTTTCTCAATCTGGCTAATACTTCTTCAGTTGTGTCTGTCTTTTCCATTGACTGTAATTTCAGTCCAATTTTCATTTATTTTGCTGTGGTATTCTCCATTTCCTTCATTTGGTTGTGTTTAGGGTTAATTTCTTCCTTTCCTGTGTAGTATATATAGTTAGCAAAAGTCGACCTTGACGACAGAGACATTTATGCTATAAAATCCCCCTTATCCCACCTCCCACAAGTGTGATGTTTCTGTACTTCAGTTTTTCTTTGTCTTCACATAAACTTTTATTTCCCTTGATCCGTTTGTTGTTGAGAACCATCATTTTTTAATCTCTGTGCATTTGTGAATTTTATAAAATTCTTTCTCTGTTTGATTCCTGGTTTCATTCTACTCTGGTCAGAAAAGAGGACTGATAATATTTCGGGCTTAATAAATCTTGTTCTATGACCTTCCTGGAGAAACAGATGTGCACTCTGTTGTTGTGTGGAGGAACATTCTGGAAATGTTAATTGCATTTATTTTATTGCCTAAATATTTTAATTAGTATTTAAGAATATATTTCTTAAGTATTTGATTGTTCATGATTTTCTATGCCAGTACTATTCTAGTCTAGATTTTTTTCTCTCCTTTAGTTTAAATGTTATAAATTATAGTTTTAAAAACTTAGAAATAGCCGGCTAGTGGTGGCACACACCTTTAATCTCAGCACCCACGTAGCAGAGGCAGGCAGACCTCTGAGTTCAAGGCCAGCCTGGTCCACAGAATGAGTTTCGAGACACCAGAGCTATGCAAGAGAAACCTTGTCTCGAAAGAAAGAGAGAGAGAGAGAGAGAGAAAGAGAGAGAGAGAGAGAGAGAGAGAGAGAGAGAGAGGAAGGAAAGAAGAAAAAGAAAAGAAACTCTCTAATAAAAAAAAAATGCACACCAAAATCAGCCAGACTCAAATCTATGCATATTAACACACTTCTATTTCCTTTAACGGCCATTTGGAACAGAGCCGTGCAGCTGTATACTGGGTTACACACTTTTACTCTCAAATATACTGTGTGCACCTACCTACTACCTCAAAGAAAAGATCCACCAGAGGGTTAGGACCGGAAACACATTTAGCTTTATAACCTCTTTCATAACTTATGCCCACCTCCTGCACTTAGACCTCCCTCATCCCCTAATATTTAGACTAAAAATCTTGTTCTCTCTTCTATGCATTATAATACTGTGTTCACACGTGCATCCACTTACATATATACACGCACTGTTGGCTGGATCCTGCACATGACGGAGACCGTGTAATTCTTTCTGAGACTGGGTAATGACACATAATATACGTTCCATGTGCATTCATCCTCAGGTAACCGTACATTGTATGTATTTCCATTTTCAGTTAATACCATACATTCTATGTGCATCTGTTTTCAGTTCATATTATACATTCTATGTACATCTATTTTGTGTTAATACTGTACATTCTATGTCCATCGTTTTCAGTTAATGTCTTATTCTATGTGCATCCATTTTCCCACAAGTCTTCTGATTCTCTAGAGCTGGGTCTTTAGAGCCTCTGTCCCAGGCTGAAGGTCCACCTGCAGCTTCTTTATCCTAAAGTCAGTCGTTTCTCTTGTACATCAAGAGTATGGGGAGTTTCATCTAGAACTTTCTGAGCATGAAGATTATAATTGAGGCCCTTTTCTTCCAGGTTGGTTCAATTGTTATTCATACACTCCATGTTTTTAAATTTTATCCCAATGTCACTTTGACTTTTTTTTTAATTCCTGCAGTTTTCAGATTTGCATGAAGCCCTCATAAATTCTTTTATTGTCTGATCGTGTTGATTTGATTTGTGGTTCTTTAGTCTGGGTTTGCTAACTTCTTCCTATAGTCTTTCCTTTTGCTTCAGCAAACCATTAGCGAGCCCTACTCCACTGTTTACACTTGATTTCGGTCTCTAGATAGTTCCCTGATACTCGGCTGAATGGTTATAGACTCTTCAGGCTGGTTTCTTTTTTAAGGCATGTTTGGGGAAGCATAAGCAATAACCGTGTGAACGTCCTTATGTCACAGCTCCAATCAACAAATTCAACTGCTGGCCTCTATTTGCTTCTCAAAACAAAACTGTGCAGCACATGGGGCCCAGGATGCCCCATCGACTACGTATGTCTCCCACACTTGCTGCGCTTGCGCGCCATGCTTGCAAGGGCTGCTTTGCCGCCTTCACGCCAGCTGCAGGAGAAAGCACAACTCAGCCAGCTTCCGCTCGACCGCCTCAACAGTGCGCTCGAACTGAAGCATACCGCAGGCCGAATTTACAGCTCCGAGTGCTTATACAAAAGGAGAAGAGAGCCGAAAATAAATGAGCTAAGCAACTTAAGTAAGAGAACAACAAAATAAACACAAAGAGGGGAGAAGGAAGGAAACCATAAAGATAAGGGTGGAAATCAATCAAACGAAAAGCAAATATACAGTAGAGGGGACCAACTAGGGCAAAAGTTCATTTTTTGAAAAAGAAAGCTAATAAAATAGATATGTTGAGGATCTTTGAAAATATGAAACGGCACAAATAAACAATCTTAAAATGAAAAATAAGATAAGTAGATAGTACAGAGGCTTCAAAAGAAAGGAGCTGAAAGAAGCATTTCTTGGACACATTAAAAACCTTGGGCAAAATGGACGTTTATTAGGAAAACCGAAACTTAACAACAGCTTTTAAAACCAAAACAAGACATTTTCTACTTATTAAATTTAATTAAAAATCAGAAACACTTGAATAAACTGGTCCCACATAAATTCCTAGGCTATTTAAATGTAAATGTCAAAGTGTGTGTGTGTGTGTGTGTGTGTGTGTGTGTGTGGTGTGTGTGTGTGTGTGTGTGTGTGTGCATTATTTGACTTTAACTGAATTAATGTAAAAGACTTTAAATGGATTTTTAAAGGTACACATCTTCTCCACATATTCAGATACTTACATGTAACTGATTACGCTCTTGGAGATAAAACCTATGCGATCACGGCTTAGGATGAGCTGGCGTCCACAGCTCTTCCTTACATAGTTGAGAAGAAGATTGACTTCCTTAGGGGTGACCTCTCTTGCATAGTATGGTGTTAATAGTGTTATTCAAAGATTCATTACTTGATTCTCAAACAACTCGTAGGAAATTTCTAAATTTTTACATTCTTATCGTAGATTTGCCCATCATGGGACTTAAATGTTTTGAAGCTTTGCTACGAAGTGCACACACAATGTATCTGAAGAAATAAGTTTTAATGACTAAAGATTCTTCCTATGCTTAATGATTTTTCCCCCTCCAGACGCCATTTTGACTGGCACATGTGTCTTTTTTTTTTTTTTTAACTTTTGACTTTTCTGTGTATGTATATTTTAGCTATTTCTCTTCCTCTCACTAAACAATAATGGCTTTTAAATACCAAGTCTATTGAACATCTAATAACTATTATTACTGGTAAATATGGGATTATGGCTAATTTTGTTTTGTATTACTAGTGGTTTTGCAATTTCTGCTAATATTATTCCTCAGCTTCTTCCCCTGTCTCCCATGCTTTCCCTTTCTTTCAATACGATTGAGAATAGTCTTTTGATTGACTGCAGAAATTCCTCAGTGTTGAAGAGCACTTCCTGCTCCTCCAAAGGACCTGAGTTTATTTCCTGGGACCCACATCAGGAAGCTCATGACTACCCATAACTCCAGCTTCGGATGATCCAACCCTTTTCCAACCTCCACAGACGCCTGCACACATGTGGCATAAATTTCCCCACCGTGCACAAAAACATATTCAAAATTTTTATTTAAAAAAAATCCTCTTCGGGATGACATGATGATTCAGTCAGTGGCTAACACAGCTTTCTACCAAGCCTGATAGCCCGAGTTCAATACTCAGGTCCCACATGGTGAGGAACTGCTCCAACTCCCAAGAGTTCTCGCCTCATATCCGTACAGGCACCATGATTCATGCATGTCCCACACATATCCACACGCAAATAAATGGACACAGCAAGTGTAATTTTAATTTGTCTTTTTACTCAATTGCTCCAACGAGATACATTGACCTTTTTGTGACATGTCTGTACTCCTTACTTGTCTTGGGGCTGTGACAGGATGGGGGACAGAGAGCCAGCTTACTGGAGGAAGAGTTTGTCTGGGTTCACATACAGAGAATACAGTCCATGTTGCCAAGGAAGCCATGGGGGCGGAGCTTACGCAACTAGTCACATGGTGCCCGCCCATCAGGGAGCAGTGAGCGCTGAATGCTGGCGTTCTGCTCACTGTCTTTACTTCAGCCAAAGACCACGGCCCATGAAATGACAACACCACCACCAAACATCATAATATTAATGGGTGAAAAGATGGTTGTGATGCCGAAATGCTCTGGATTTTTATGTGGAAAAGCCAGGCTTCCATCACTAGGTCCTTAATGTGAGCTTACAGCTCTGACAGTTCATGGAGTCTTCCTCTGTCATGGTAATGGAGAGATCAATAGAGCTGGTTGGGCATATCAAGGGCCTGCACTGACTCCCACAGCTTTTCTTTATTAGAAAAAGAAAAACATGACTTCCCTGAAACGGACTCATTTTCCACAACCACTATCAATTACACCATATCATATTTAAGTGACATTATGAAAGACACAGGGATAGTTCATGTTTGACTTTAAGTGTCAGAGACATGTGATGACAGACATGGTCTTTCACAGCTGAGGACTGGAAGATGTGGTCTTTTAGGTCATGTTTCTGTCACCCTACAACTCTGCTTGAACTGGTATGGAGTCTTTGGTGCCTGTGACATGTGTCGTCCTTATATGGAAGATCAACGGAATTGCAGATTCTCACACAAGCAGTGGAGTAGGAAAGTATCTAGAGGGCACTGATCACATGAAAAGTGCACTCCCTGTTATAACATTTTTTATTTCTCCTTTGCTTTTGTGATACATCTAAAGGAGGGACATTCATCAAGTCCCTTTGACTTTGAGTGTACAAAGAGCAGACAAAATTTAGTCGATTCCACACCTGGCTAATCGTCAGAATTTCTTGAAAAAGTCTGTGTAAATAATCAGAAATGAATCTCACTCTGGGCTTTCACTATCACCGCCCATTCACTGCAGGCTGAACCCTCCCTGTTTCCTCCTTCACCACTCTTTCCTCTCTCTTTGTTGGACTTCTGTTGGCTTGGTCTTTCTTTTAGGCCAACGTCTTTGCATTAATTACCTCTCAGTTGTTACAAAATACCCAATGGAAGCAACTTAAGGAGGATGATTTATTCTGACTCAGAGTCGCAGATATTCAGAGTCTGTCACAGCATGACAAACTCATGACATGACAGAAGGCTTAGCTCATGGAGGCGGGAGCCTGGAATAGCTACTTTGGATATGATGTCCCACCCCATGAAGCAGAGAGTTCATGCCATAGCCCTCAGAAGTCCTCATAGCCACCCCTATCCTTACACCCCCACAGCAGCTCATTTTTCCAGCCAGTCCCCACCTCCCAAAGGATTGCAGTCATCATAAACAGTGCCACCGGCTATAGACCAAGTATTCAAGGGCATGGGCCAATGAAGGCTATCTCACACTCAAACCTTAACACTCCGCCAACCAATGGGTCCTTCACAGCCCACAAACACAGTGATGCTGAATGCCACCCACTGACCTGTTCATAAAACTTTCCACAAAGCTTAGAACCTAGGTTGTTTCTACAGACATGGGAGGACGAAGGACTGGGTGACGTAGCTGACATAAAAGTCCTTAGTGGATGCAGAAATCTTTATTGCTAAGCAACTCTGCATGAGATTTTGAAGAATTTGCTAGATTACTACAAAGGGATTCCCCAGTAAGGAGAAACTCTTGGGATTGTTGATGTGGACACAGGAGCAGTTTCCTGAAGATGTAATTAGGGTCAGCTCAAGGTGTCCCCTTCCTATACAGCTCAGTGCTCCAAACACTGTTTTGATGGTTTTCATAATGTTTCCTTTGGATGTGTGCTTTCTAGGACTCATCTGAGGAGACAATGTAGGATGAGCTAGCAGTCGACACCTCTTACTGTCCAGACATTCCATTATCCCATAGCGAGCTATCATGTGCTTGTATTCATGACTCTATTCAGCAATTACTGCTGCCCTCATCCTTGGCAAGGCTTGTGCATAGATGTAAGAAGAATGGAGGGCCTTGTATACCAATGAAAGTCTTAAGTATGTTTGCACAAGGATACCCCTGGCAATGAATGTTAACATTTTCAGTTTTCAATGGACAAAGAAATTCTGTCAATATACAGGAAACAAGAGTTTACCAATGAGACTGTTGAGTTATTTATTGATCAAGAGTGAAGGATTACTTATAGAATCACAGGTGATTCAAAGTAAGCTTCATCACCAAAAAGCCCACTACAACATGGGTGTATCCTCATAGCTCCATGTAGGACTTGTAGACAGCTCAGTATGGAATAGAAGTTTTTTTTCCCTACAGTAATTGTTACTGCTTATAAAACCTTAAGGAGGGGGCCTTGGGAATTTTGTAGGTTTCAGGAACTTCCTGAGACTTGTGGATTTGGTTTACTTCCTAGGACTTGCAAGTCTGTTTGTTGATTCTGCCTTATAATGCGCTTCCCTTCAGAAAGGAATGTTTTGATTCCAAAGCAATAGCTACTCAATGGGCATTTAGGAACATTTTCCCTATCTACTAGCCATGCCTTGTAACTTCAAGTTTCTTGAAAGGGATTGCTTATCCAAGAAGAGAGAAACATTAACCTTACCAGATGGCCTCCCTTTTTACAGAATTTTCATTCAGTAACATATTTTTTATCTTGCCTTTGATTCTATCAGCAACTCCAATTGATACTTACTCTCACCTCCTGCCATATGTGTGCATATGTGTGCATATGTGTGCATATGTGTGCATTGGTATGTCCTTCAGCAGAGCACCCAGCAGCCACTTTCTGTCCAGTGTGAGCAATCTACAAAATAGTAGCAATCTTCAAGTTGATGGAGATTATGATTAGTACATGGACCTTACAAGAGGCATATGACTTCCTCTCATCAAAGACTCAGAAGGCAGATGCAGAGCTTTCCATTTCTGGATAACTTCACAACTCAGCATCTATTAAATTACAAGACCTGCATTCTTCTTAACTGATTAAAACACCAAACAGTATTGAAAACTCTGAAGTAGAGGTTGCACAAGATGCCTTTGTCTTAAAAGATAAATGTCTATGTGAAAGATTAGCTCAGCGAAGTCTTCATGAAGCTTGGGTAGAGAGATCATATCCTTGTAAATCCACCATTACCTTTGGGTTAGGTGAATTACTAGAGAAGATCCTAATTTTCCATAGCTACCTCATCGTATACAACGCGTTCTAATTCTTCTTGGGACCAACCTTTAATAATGACAGAGAAGCAGTCACAAGGAAGAGAGTGAGTCATGGCAGAGCAAATTATATTTATTCATATTTTGGGTGTGAGGCTTCTCTGAGTAATACTTGTGCTTCCTAAAGCAGAAAGTTTCTTAAAGAAATTCAAACAATTTCATACAAACCTTAAATGCCATCCACAATTTAAGAGAATAATTATTAAGTTTTGTAAGTTGTATCGACCAAGGTGTAAAACATGAAAATATTTCATACCTATACCTCCTTACTGTCTTGGAAGACCATCTGACCAATGGAAATCAATTATACATGGATTTCATAATTCATGAGATGCTAGAAAATGAGTTATGATTTAAAAAGAATGGAAGTAGAGTCATCTGAGACTAGGGTTTGCAAATGATCAACATTGTGGCTACAATTCCACAGATGCCTCTGTATACTCTATATAGAATGAGAATGGGGTGGGAAGGAGGGTCCTGATCCACAAGCATATTAACCTTTGTGTTATATAGTGTACTGATTGCTATTATGATAAATAGTGCATTTCCAAAGCTGTATTATAAAATAGAAAGTATAAAGCACTCATTTGAGATTTGAAAGTTAGTGTGAAAGGATGCCATAGGTACCTTTTTTAAAATTCAAAGATTCCTGGGAGAAGGATGCAAATAGAGGATTAAGATATATTGATATTGTGGTTTGCCCTGGAGTTGTCTGTATTTTGATGCTAATTCTATTGCCCCAAGGACACCCATGACTTCACCAGAACCTTCTCCCCATTTAATTTGTAAAATACAGGTGAGGGCAGGTACAGGATAGAAGGAGGCCTGTCATTGGAGGAGAAGGAAGGATGGGAGGGAGTAAAGTTTGAAGGAAGAGGAGGAGACTGGAACGGAAAGGAGGAAGAGACAGGAGGGAGAGGGAGAGAAGCTGCGGAGAGACAACATGGAAGCTGACGTTAAGATTCCACGCTGTACCTTTACAGGTTGTTATGAATGTTCTTAAGGGATGGATGTGTACCAGGCTTTGTATGTTTAGGTGGGCAATTATATCTTATCAATTGGGTCAAAGGTTCTTTCATGTAGTGATTTAAGTGTAAGAAAGTGTGCAGCGGCTAGAGACACTGGACCGCCGCGGAATTGGGGTGTGTGTTTCTGGCATGGAAACCTGCCTTGGGAACTGGATAGGTAGAGAGATTGCTGCCAGGCTCAGAGAGAGGCCCTTGGCAGTGTGATATGGGATGGAGCAGAGCAGGTGAGAAGCTTTGCTGACTGAGAATTAAGATAACTAGCAGACATCTTGGGGCACTGGGGTGCTGGATCTAGAGCGGGATAAAAGACAGCATTTTATTTTTTAGATTTTTACAACATATTGAATATATACAAATCACACCATGAGTTTTGCTAAACATAAGGAAGAGATGAGAGATGAGTGTAGGGTATTTTATTTAAGACACTGGCTTCAGTGCTTGAGAATTCTGGTGGACAATAGGTGAAATAATGACTCAGGAAAAGATGATAGTTGCAAACGAAGGGATGAGACCCATGGCCCGAGCAGATTCCTATTTCCATCCCAAGGGAGGCTGACAAATCTGCTGGGGCCAAGATGAAGTCATCTCCTCTAAAAGCTGCTATTTCCTCAAGAGAACAACAAGTGAGGTCAGCAGCTGATAGTGTGGATGGAAGGTGGAGCTAGATGTTTGGTGACAGAGGGGATGATAAAGGCTTGCCTTCCCAGAGACAAGGAAAGCAAATCCTGGTCCAAGGCAGTGCAGGGAGCCTAATTATCATTCCTCCCTTCCTTCATTCAACGGCTCATAGCCCATCCTGGCCACAGAGCATCTAGGTCCTTAAGAACATGGAGTTCCTTGAGCGCCCACAGATGTTCAGAATTGAGATGTGATTTGCATCGTGCGCAATGAATGCTTCCTTTTCCTAGCTTGGAGGATGTTACACTGATATTCTGAGTAATGAATACAAAATCTAAGGAAAAGAGAATCCGATTCCTATTTCCATGGTGACGGGTGATTAGCCAACATCCTTCCTTCCCGGGGGTGACTTAGGTTTCTACTGCTGCAACAAAACAGCATGACCAAAAGGCAAGGTATGGGTTTATTCGACGTATGTTTCCTCCCCCCTCGATCACTAATTGAGAAAGTGTCTTACAGCTGGATCTCATGAAGACCTTTCCTCACCTGAGGCTCCTTCCTCTTTGAAGATGCTAGTTTGTGTCATATTGACACACAAAACCTGTCAGTGCAAGGAGAATTCTCTTTCTTTGTGGAATTGACCACAAATATTAAGGGCTTGAAATGTCTATTGTGGCAGTACCAATGTATTGAATTCTCATCTTTCAGATGTCTCCTTTCAGTTACATGAGGAACCTCAAGATTAGGCATGTCTCCATGTCCAGTGTTGGTTTGACTGTCCAAAAAGTAAAAGGCATATTTAAAGCTATTTATGGAACTCTATAGGGAGCAGCCCCACCATGCATACTAGAATTTGAAAGCTTTGTGATCACTCAAAGGATCATCCAAAAGGTGGCTTGCAGAACCTAGCACATCATATTTATTTAGAATCAAAATTAGATCTTACACCTAAAGCCAGTCACCTAAACAAATCTAAAAAAGCAGAGACTAATAATATTAATGTCCAAAGGCTAACAAGATGGCTCAGAGGTTAAGAGCACTGGCTACTCTTTCAATGGTCTTCAGTTCAATTCCCAGCAACCACGTGATAGCTTACAACCATCTGTAATGAGTTCTGCTACCCTCTTCTGGCATGAAGGTATACATACAGATAGTGCACTCCTACATACATTAAATAAATTAATAATATAATAATAATATTATTATTATGTTCTTTACATTCTTTTAGTTGGCAGTTTTGAAATAAATCGGTGTCCATTATTTCATTACTTATGTGAAAACAGTTTTCAGGGGAAATCTTCCTGATTTAAATAATAAATACATGATTATTCTTTGGTCAGGAGATAAAGGCAGTGTGGCTAAGTGCTTTTCCTGACGACCATCAGCAAGGCTCTGATATGTGATGCTGTAGAAAGGAACTAGAAGAGGGAGGGCCAGGGAAAGGGACATGGGGAGTACGCAGTGACCTAGCGAGGGAGGGGGGAAGAAAGCAAATGTCCACGAAGAGCAATTATGAAGATGGGTGAAATACCAAAGGTTCCTAAATGCTCTCCGTGTTGTCCGTGGATATTTTTCACTTGCCCGGACCCTCTGTAACTTAGCAGCATGAAATGGGAATGTGCCAGAAAATCCTGGAGCCTGCTTTACGCATTGACACAGACTGAAGTCACCAAATCCTACCACCCCATCAGCAAAGCCTCATGTTCTCCCTTTGGAAATGTGATAACTTGTGTGCTTCATTTGCCAGTTTTCCGTTTGAGTTTCTCACTGAATCCATTATCTTCATGACGGGGCCAAGCTGTCCCAAGCATTGAATGGTCACACAAGCGAAGGATATGACTGATAACAAAGCACGATTTCACTTACTTCATTGCAAATTAAATAAAGCTGTTACTCTAGCTTTAAACCACACTATCCATAAGCCACTGTGGATATGTCAGTTTGATGTCTTTGAGGAACAGAGTCCATTTTCTACATCTCTTGTTTAACAAATGGAACTTTCTCTATACAGAATGTCAGGCACCCTGATGTGGTGTGGGCAAGCTCTGGAGTGACAAGTCACTGAGGATAGAAATCCTTCTATACCCAGCTCTCTGGGACCAGTGGGTCTGACCAAGAAAGAACTGCTACATGAACAAGGGCAGGTGAGAGCAGCTAGAGAGACTTCCAGCCTCACCCTTGTGTGAAGGCCAAGCCTGTGTATGCTGCTGTTAGCAACTGCGCTTCAAGAGAATCTGATTCCAAATACCCAGCATCTATGTAAAAGTTCACCATGGCTGTACATGCTTGTAATCGAAGAATTCTCTGACAGAGTCAGATGGGTTCCCAGAACTTGATGCCCAGTCAACCTAACTTCTATGACAGTGAACTTCAACAAATAAAGTGACAAGTGATAGAAAGACACCCACAGTCCCAAGGTCTCCTCCACCTGCAGGTCCATGCATAGATACATGCACACATACACACACACTACACACACACTAAAGAATAGAACAAAAGCTTTAATGTATCAGCACAAATTGCTCAGTTGTGGTATTAAACATGTTTCCTTCTTCCTAAGGGTAAAAAAACACAATTATGAGCTCATAAAAACTTAATTGAGGAATTCTGAAGAAACATGGAAATATGTTGAATTATCTCTAGCTACATTCTTTAGTAACAACAGTAAAACATGTGACTCGATGGGGACATTGTTGAAAACTTGTATAGGTTCCCAAGGAAAAGCTTGGTTCCATGAACAATTCAACATTGAACACATTAAACTCATCTCATGTATATTTACTCACTTCCACAAAATATAAAGCCTTTAAATTAAGCTAAAAATTATAACAGTCGACTGGTGTGTGCTCAGCTTTTGAGGAAATGTTTTCCCTGCATGACCTCATTTGTTGGTCACCACAGCCTGAGGAGTGGGAAATTTTCCTGTTTTACTAATAAGGTGACGAAAGATATAAAGAAATAGTTAAATTAGTCATGTAATGGGACTTGGAGTTCTGTATTTAAATACCATGTCTTAGTTCTGCTAACACATAGTCTGGCATAACATAATACTGTACATGTGTGCCCAAATAGAAAGGTAGAACAATACTATAAAAATGGTAAAAACAGAAAAGCAGTTTGTCCATAGTGCCATCTGTCCTGCATTTAAGCTGCACATGAGCCCTGTCTCTACACGACACTCAGGAGTCATCTGCCTAGTGGTAGACAAGGGCTGCTGAGGTCAGCATCTAGCAGGATCACTTCTACATGTTTCCCCGGCTCCCAGACATGGCCTCCCACCCCAGCTCCTACTCTACTTGTCATAGCTGATTGGCCTGGGTTAAATGTCCCTCCAACCCCAATCCATCAGGTTCCTCCTGAGAGAAATTTGCAAAAAGATCAAAAGAGAGATAGCCAGTGTCTTCTCTGATGGACTTAAATCAATTATATCCTGAATGAAAAAGTGAGCAAGCTATAAAAAGAAGAAAAAGCGAGACGAGCAGAAATAAGGATAGAGGGTATTAATGTCATGAAATACCCCTTATCCCCATGATAATTCCCTCTGCTGTTAAAGCCAGAGCCACTGGCCTTTTATTATTTTCAACTGAATCCAAGATTACACGTCTATAATCCACTTAGCTCATTTTAATCACTCGTTCCTCAATATTTAGCACAAAAATATTCTTTCTAATAATTCCCTTAAACACTACGAAGAATCTGCACTTGAATCAAAGGCACAACCACCAAAGATGGCTTTGAATGTCATGCACGTGTCTATTACTGAGGTGATAGCTGTGTTCATTTCATTACATTTCTATCTCCCTTTATTATGATATCTTAGAGATAAAGAAGTATGAATTCTTTTCTATTTCTCTTTTATTGAAATTATGTTTTTTATCCAATATATCCCCTTCTGTCTGGAAAGATGACTTCTTCTTACTCATAGCTCTAGATCACTGTATAATAAAGAGATGTGAATGGACAGATAAGTACATGGATGAATGTACAAATGGAAGTATGCAAAAAAGGGTGGATAAATGGGTGAAAGAAAAAACAGTTGAATAACTGGTGTAATTAATATCACAAGTTTTCAAAGTTGTAGGAAACTATTCTTTTTTTTCCCTCAATTGTCTGTTCTGTGGACCCAAGAAGCAGGACATTTATTGATCACCTGATATTTTTTTTCTTTTTATACTGGATATTTTTTATTTACATTTCAAATGTTATTCCCTCCCCCAGTTTCCCACTCCCCTACTTCTGTAAGGGAGTTCCCCCTCCCCAACCACCCTCCTTCCCAACTCCCCTCCCTGACATTCCCCTACACTAGGGGCTCTAGCCTTGGCAGGACCAAGGACTTCTCCTCTCATTGGTGCCCAACAAGGACATCCTCTACTACATATGCAGCTGGAGCCATGGGTCTGTCCATGTTTTCTCTTTGGATAGTGGTTTAGTCCCTGAGAGCTCTGGTTGGTTGGTATTGTTGTTCTTGTGGGGTTACAAGCCCCTTCAGCTCCTTCAGTCCTTTCTCTAAATCCTCCAGTGGGGAACCTATTCTCAGTTCAATGGTTTGCTGCTAGCATTCACCTCTGTATTTGTGACTGAGGCTCTCAGGAGACAGCTATATCAGGCTCCTGTCAGCATTCACTTCCTTGGCTTCACCAATATTATCTGGTTTTGGTGGATATATATATATATATAGGCAGATCCCTAGGTGGGGCAGGCTCTGAATAGCCATTCCTTCAGTCTCCAAATGTTATCTCCTCCTATGAATATTTTTGTTCCCCCTTTTAAGAAGGAGTAAAGCACAATTTAGTCCTTTTTTTCTTTGAAGATTTATTTTTAGATATAAGTACACTGTAGCTCTCCTCAGACACACCAGAAGAGGGCATCAAATCTCATTACAGATGATTGTTAGCCACCATGTGGTTGCTGGGATTTTTCCTCGGAACTTCTGGAAGAATAGTCAGTGCTCTTAACCTCTGAGCCATCTCTGCAGCCCTGTCCTTCTTCTTCTTAAGCTTCATGTGGTCTGTAGATTGTATCTTGGTTAATTCCACCTTTTAGGCTAATATCCACTTATCAGTGAGGGAATACCATGTGTGTTTTTTTGTGATTGGGTTACCTCACTCAAGATGATATTTTCTAGTTCCATCCATTTGCCTATGAATTTCATGAAGTCATTGTTTTTGATAGCTATGCAGTACTCCATTGTGTAGATGTACCACATTTTCTGTATCCATTCTTCTGTTGAAGGGCATCTTTCCAGCTTCTAGCATTTATAAATAAGGCTGCTTTGAAGATAGTGGAGCACGTGTCTTTGTTGTATGTTGGAGCATCATTTGGATATATGCCCAGGAGTGGTTTAGCTGGGTCCTCAGTTAGTACTATGTCCCATTTTCTGAGGAACCTCCAGACTGATTTCCAGAATGGTTGTACCAGTCTGCAATCCCACCAACAATGGAGGAGTGTTCCTCTTTCTCCACATCCTCACCAGCATCTGCTGTCGCCAGAGTTTTTGATCTTAGCCATTCTCACTGGTGTGAGGTGAAATCTCAGGGTTGTTTTGATTTGCATCTCCCTAATTAAGGGTGTTTAACATTTCTTTAAGTACTTCTCAGTCATTCCATGCCCCTCAGCTGAGAATTCTTTGTTTAGTACTGTATCCCATTTTTAATAGGGTTATTTGGCTCTTTGGAGTCTAACTTCTTGAGCTCTTTGTATATTTTAGACATTAACCCAAAATATAGCAAATGAACGATTGGTAAAGATCTTTTCCCAATCTGTTGGTTGCCGTTTTGTCCTAATGACAGTGTCCTTTACTTTACAGAAGCTTTGCAGTTTTATGAGGTCCCATTTGTCGATTCTTGATCTTAGAGCATAAGCCATTGGTGTTTTGTTCAGGAAATTTCCCCAGTGCCCACGTGATTGAGACTCTTCCTCAGTTTTTCTTCTACTAGTTTAACTATATCTGGTTTGATGTGGAGGTCCTTAATCCACTTGGACTTAAGCTTTGTACAGGGTGATAAAAATGGATCGATTTGCATTCTTCTACATGCTGACCTCCAGTTGAACCAGCACCATTTGTTGAAAATGCTACCTTTTTTGCACTGGGTGGTTTTAGCGCCTTTGTCAAAGATCAAGTGACCATAGGTGTGTGGGTTCATTTCTGGGTCTTCAATTCTATTCCATTGATCTCCCTGCCTGTCTCTGTACCAATACCATACATTTTCTATGACTATTGCTCTGTAATACTGCTTGAAGTCAGCGATGGTGATTTCCCACAGAAGTTCTTTTATTGTTGAGGATACTTTTTGCTCTCAGGGTTTTTGTTTTTGTTGTTGTTGTTGTTGTTTTGTTTTGTTTTTGTTATTACAAATGAATTTGCAAATTGCTCTTTCTAACTCTATGAAGTACTGAGTTCAAATTTTGATGGAGATTGCGTTGAATCTGTAGATTGCTTTTGGTAAAATGGCCATGTTTACTATATTAATCCTGTCAGTCCATGAGCTTGGGAGATCTTTCCATCTTCTGAGATCTTCTTCAATTTCTTCCTTCAGAGACTTGAAGTTCTTGTCATACAGATCTTTCACTTGCTTGATTAGAGTCACACTGAGGTATTTTATGTTATTTGTGACTATTGTTAAGGGTGTCATTTCCCTGATTTCTTTCTTAGCCTGTTTATCCTTTGAGTAGAGGAAGATTACTGATTTGTTTGAGTTAATTTTATACCCAGCCACTTTGCTGAAGGTGTTTATCAGGTTTAGTAGTTCTCTGGTGGAACTTTTGGGGTCACTTAAGTTATTATCATATCATCTGCAAATAGTGATATTTTGACTTCTTCTTTTCCGATCTGTATCCCTTTCACCTCCTTTTGTTGTCTGATTGCTCTGGCTAGGACTTCGAGTACTATATTGAATAAGTAGGGAGAGAGTGGGCAGCCTTGTCTAGTCCCTGATTTTAGTGGTATTGCTTCAAGTTTCTCTCCATTTAGTTTGATGTTGGCTACTGGTTTGCTGTATATTGCTTTTACTATGTTGAGGTATGGGCCTTGAATTCCTGATCTTTCCAAGACTTTTACCATGAATGGGTGTTGAATTTTGTCAAATGCTTTCTCAGCATCTAATGAGATGATCATGTGGTTGTTTTTTTTTTCCTTTGAGTTTGTTTACATAGTGGATTATGTTGATGGATTTCTGCATATTGAACCATCCCTACATCCCTACGATGAAGCTTACTTGATCATGATGGATGATCATTTTGATGTGTTCTTGGACTCAGTTTGCAAGAATGTTATTGAGTATTTTTGCGTCGATATTCATAGTAGGAAGGTATTCTTTAAGTCTCAGTGGCTTCCTATTCACAAGGACTGGAAATAAGTATAGCTTCCTCTCCAGCATGGTGAAACACCTTTTAATCCTAGCACTTGGAAACAGACAAATAAGTGGCTATCCATGAATTCTAGACCAACTTGGGTCCTAGAACAAGTTCTAGGCCAGCCAGAGCTACGAAGTGAGACATTGTCTCCAAAACAAAGCAAAGGAGTTGTCTCATTTTGCCATTCTTCCCTGAACAAGTCATTCCAGTTGTTGTGGAAGTTCACTAAAAATATAAAGGAAAGCCTGCTGCATAGGTTGGTGCCTTCTTAGACTCTGAATGAATACAAATAATATGAAGGTTCAAAGTAAACCCCTTCAATGGACACCAGTCCAGTGCACATCCATAAGTCCATTCAGTGGATACCAACCCATTTCGGCCTGTATTTTCAGTCAAATCACTTGTCAACACTAAAAAAATTTGCACTGATTCTTAAATGCTAAATACATTATGTTTTCACCATTGCTAATATTTCTTAGTAACTGTATCTATAGTTGTTCCTTATTCTATAGCATGGAAACCCAACAGGGAAGTGTTTCAAGTAGAATGAACGAATTGAGGGAAATCAAGGTATAATAAAACACACTAGAGAGTAACACATAGTGCAGTTCCACGTGGACCCTCGTCTGTTAATCTGGAGCAGCTCCCCTGTCTTACACAAGCTGTTGACTCTTGGATAAAAGTCTTCTCATTTCCCTGAGCCAACATCTTCCCGTGCATAAAGGCAGAAGAATAGAATAGCACCTAGCTCAGAGAATTGTCTCGTGCGTTACTAACGTGATTATGTCAATGGGATGGCTCCGCAGACAATGGTGTCTGTGGTAGAAACCTAGTGACCTGAGATCCCATGTGAAGGGAAAGCCTAATAGCAATGTTGCTGCCACTACCAGGTCACAAAAAGGGTTTGAAGGTTTAAGTGCTGGGACACATTTGGAGGCTGAGTGACCTGACAGCAAAAAGACAATCCAGGATACTAAGTACAGCACAACAGACTCGAGAAACTGCAGAAGCAGGCAGAGTATCTGATTGCAGTAGCAAATGCCTAATAGAAATTAGTTCAGTGGCTACTCAGGAAACTGCAAAGTTCATCTTTCTGGATGGGAGAAAGCCTTTACCACATTGCATATCTGGAACATGAGAGCTTCCTTGGCTCTGACTTTTATATTAGTTGCCCTCCTTGGATCTGTGACCAAATACCCTGAAGGAGGCAGATTTGGGGTGTAAGGGTTCAGAGGGTAGACCCTGTAATGATGAAGGCAGGAGAATAGGACATCCAGAGAGAGGCCAGGAAGGGGAGCAGGGCTAAGGAACCTGAAGGCCCGTCCAAAGTGACTCCCTTCCTCCAGCCAGACAGTGCACACCGGCCCAACTCCAGATGCGGACCAAATGTTGAAACACATGAGCCTCTGGGTGACATTTCCCCTTCAAATCACATCCCCTTTCTCCTGGAATATGTCATTATCATCTCTATCCATCAAAAAAATATATACTGAAAGAATACAGAGGAAGTATGCCTGTGTCTTAAATATCTTGGTCAAGAAATAACATGCACGTCACCTGTGCTTACATAGCAGTAATGGGTCACACGGTGACAATTACTGCAAAAGACTGAGAGTTGTCATATCTGATGAGAAAAGGATAAATTTTGTTTTGGATGAGCAGAGCTCTCTGAAGTACATCTGTCCTTGCTCACAGAGTCAAGAGTCTGTGAAGACAAAGATAATTCTCCACTCGGCTGGCATTATGGCGTTACTGTCTGCGGTGTCAGGTGCCTGACAAGTATGTGGTGTCGGACAAATAAAGACAGAGCTGAAACTGTGGGTGAGATAAAGGAAGAGGATAAACCGGGCATGGTGGCTCAGCCTTTAATCTCAGCACCCAGGAGGCAGAGGCAGGCTGATCTCTGTGAGTTCAAGGTCAACCTGGTTGACCCACTGAGTTCCAGATCAGCTGGAGATAACACTGAGACCCAAAAGAAAGAAAAGAAAAGAAAGAAAGAAAACAGAAAACTATGCCATAAAAGGTTAAAGAAAAAGATTTCACCTGAGGATGTAGTTTAATATAGAGCATTTTTTTTCTAGATTATTCAAGGCCCTGGGTTTGCTTCTCAGCATCACAAAAACGTCTGAGATTAGTGCTGACGCTGGACTCTGTGAGTTGCCTGAATTTTAGTCTCTTGTTTTAACCTCCAGTTACTGAGGGAAGGATGCCAAGGAGCCTTGACTCCTGTCACAACAGGAGAGGGAGGTATTTCTACAGGAAGCTGAGCAGACACACAAGAAAACCAAGCGATTGGTCAGTTTAACCTTTTGGGTTACACAGAGACATGAGCAGAGTTCCCTGGGAATCATGAGACACCCCACATGCCAGCCAGTGACGAACAGTGTGGAACTTGGCTTGGTTATTCAGAGAGCCTTCTGAAGAGAACCACCATCCCCCCAACCCCCGGCCATTGCTGCTGACCTCACCCTGGCTGCTGCCTGATCATGCGTGAGCTTTTCTCATTCTGACTGAAATGTTTACCTCAGGATGGCCTATCCCTTGCCTATCTTCCTCAGCAGCCACCTCTGAGGATGTCACATAGATGTCACCTGCCCTCAACATGAAGGTGATGGGTAGCTTACCAACCCCTGCTTGGCACATGTTTCTAAGATTCACCAAGGGAGAGTGTTGGAACTTTTAGTTAATTTTGTTTTCTGAAAATCTCATGAGCCCCTTTGCTCCCCTGCATTTCAAACTCTACCATCAATTCTTCCTGAATCAGTTAGATGAAGCCCTGCCCAGCCTTTCCTCGTCCTTATTTCTCTCTCACATTTATTGTCCAGCAGTTTGACAGCAGGTGTTTTTCAGGTGTGCGTACATCCTTAGTCTCAACACCCTTTGATCAAAGCACTTTTAAAAACCTATATTTGGGTTAATAATAAGTAGAGTTACTGGCATTAGTCTCTTAGGAATTATTCCAGAAGCTATGTGATGTAAGTTGAATGTCACCATTGGTGACAATCTCCGTGATGTCCTTCCTCTTGTTGCCTGCTTAGAGATCAGGGAACTAATGTCGTGAGCTCTGGAGCCCCTTTCCTTACACATAGAAGCAGCTCATTTCACTCTGTCAAATGTAAAGAATTCAAATGTGTTCGTTGTCAATGTTATCAGGAGACACCGATCTTCCTTAGATTTATACTAGAATATATTTAAGTAAATCTGAGCTACCATTTAATACCTTTGGAAACAACCATACTGTTGGTTAAACATGAGGCCAGATCTCTTGCAAGGAAGGTATGGTTTTTATAGATACTCAGAATTTTTTAGTAGCTATTTTTGTAATTTATGCTATATTCATTAACTGAAATAGTCTCTCTAGTGCATCAGTACCATATATTTGTGTTTGAATATATTTTAATTTGGAGTAAAACTCTTAGTTTCACACTTGTAAAAGACAGTGTTTTGTCATCAAACTCAGTGTCATAAATAAAATCTAGACCTGCTGACCTAGAGACACTCTCTGCGTCCTCTGTCTTCTTCAGCCTTTTCCTAGTGGCCTCCTGCCCTGGTGACAACTCAGGGATTTCTAGCCCAACTCAGGTGTTTTAAGGCTCCCCACATTTCTCCCTCTTCATGGAGTCTTTGATAGAGTTGTGTGTGTGGTTATTGGAGTAATGCCTACCTGCCCCATCATATCACCAACACTAGGAACAGACATTCAACAAATGCTTCCTTAATGAGTTTACAATTTCAGTAAGTAAGATAATATAAGGAAACATATGGCCCTTGGAGGAAAGTCCATGTGAAATGCTTTGGAAAGAACATTTCATTTTGAATTCCTTCATATACTAATTTTTGTTTCCTGTTCAGTGAGTAATTTTATTTTAAATTAAATATTCTGCATTGACTATCATCAAAAACAATAAAAAAATATGCTTTTTAATCCTATTGAGTTTCTAGTCTGGGTGTAAATGTTTGTATGCTCTCTACGTGTTACCAAAAGATGTGATATTTTAAAGTGCTTTTCCATTCCTCTAGATTTTACAATATTTAAACATCTTTGCTCTGCAAGTTCTGCTTTTCCTTTAAGGAGTTTTCAACCCAACAGTTTAGCAAATGAAATATATATACAGCTCGTGAACATATTTTAAGACTTTTGGGAAACATTTAAAACAAGAGCTATTTTTGAGGACTAGGAAATGGCTCCTCTGAGCGTTGCCAAGTGTATGCAGGCTAACCTCCTTGTGGGATGCATGGAAACAGAAAGGCTCGGCTCCCACATTCTCAGTTCAAGGTTACCAGAGAACGTGAACGCAGCTTGTTCCTCTTCCTGTTAACACAGACCATAAAAACAGTGTCTTCTTTCGCTTAAAACAACTTAAACACATGCAGGGAGACATTGACCGTTTGCCTTTTAGTTTCTCGGGAGGGTCCTGGATGGATTCTTGACCCCTTTTCCTCCTTCCCGGAGTTTTATTGTGTATTTAATGAGCCTTGGATACTGTGCAATCCACTGTCTACGTGTAAACAAGGGGGAGAGGGGAACTCCAGGGGCTTATTACATAGTGACTAAAGCCATTGCAGTGTTGGGGCATCCCTCTCCCAGCAAACTGCCCTCACCTTTTACGAATTGGTAACCTTATTCTCTAGACTCTAAATATTGAAACCCAGGCTTTCGTCTCTACTTAGAACACAGACCCAAACCCTGTTCTGTTTATAGCAAACTATTTACTAGTGGAAAGACGTTAGCACCTGTATTTCTAGCACTTTGGAGGCGCAGTAATGGGAATGCAGTGAGTTCAAGGCCAGCCTGGGCTACATAGTAAATTCCAGGCCAACCTAAATATTCAGAATTAAATATTGCCTCAGTAAGAAAAAAAAGGAGGGAGGGAGTAAGAGAGAGGGGAAGGGAGGAAGTTTGAGAGGAAGAGGGAGGAAAGGGGGAAGGAGGGAGGAAGGAATTTAAGGGGTGACTGCTTACAGAAGTAATTTATTACCTAACTTCTACGGTGCTTTCAACAGGAATTTTATGTTAGACAAATATAGTATGGCCAGTGCCCCTACTGGAATACTTCCTCCTTTGTACACAGCACGTTGGGCCATGCCCAGAACTTACCTGCATGGAGAAATAAAGATTTTCCAGGAGGTAAGCACCAAAGTCAGAATGAGAGCACTGGGAAATATGACTGCAGAGAGAACCAGAGTAAAAATGATTCCAAACTCCATTGCCCTGACTGAGAAGGAATCCTCCTGTGAGAGCCAGGACTTGCAGCCGGCAGCAGTCTGAAGCTGACCTGGAGCCCGTCCACCTCTCTCATATCTGTGCTTCTCCCATAGGGCACTTGGGCAAAACCTTCCTGAAAGAATGTCTCCTGGATCTTCTAGAAGAACTTCAGAGCCAACAATCCAAATTATTCATCGTGACCTAGACCCAGGCATTAAAAACATTTATTCAGTGTTACTAATAATATTAAGCATGGGCTGGAGAGATGGCTCAGTGGTTAAGAGCACTGACTGCTCTTCCAGAGGTCCTGAGTTCAAATCCCAGCAACCACATGGTGGCTCACAACCATCTGTAATGGGATCTGATGCCCTCTTCTGGTGTGTCTGAAGACAGCTGCAGTGTACTCACATACATAAAATAAATAAATAAATCTTAAAAAAATAATAATATTAAGCATATCCACTATGCTATTAGATATTATATATATGTGTGTGTATATATATATATATGTGTGTGTGTGTATATATATATATATATATATATATTCAGCATTTCATTAAGTATACAAATAAGCGTATGTGCCTTGTTGCTAATTTTGCAAATTGAAGAGCAAGAGGGTGGGAGAAAGGAGGGTAGGAGTCAAACGGTTATATTTTGTTCATTCTGTGCTTTTAGGATTGTGTGACGAAGTTCCCCTCACAAGTCACAAAGCATGGCAGTTGTACACAGCCACAGTGGCCAGTCAGAAAAGGACAGAACTACTAATAATTTCTTTCTGAAAAAAATTACATTCAAAGACTGGCCCCAAATCCACAGGAATCCTCTCATCAAAAGTACTTCAGCCTCTTTGGAAATAGCAGCGGTCTAGCCTGCTTCATGTGCTGAGGCCCAGTCTCTGGCATCACAGAGGCCTGATAATGAAGTCAGAGCCAGGGTTTAGGTCACATGAAGCAATCAGAAATCCAAGCCCTGTCATTTTGTGTGTTTAAACCCGCATCTCTTTTTTCTGTATTTCCCTGGCTTCCTCGAGAATGCTATCACAACTTCTGCTTCCTCCTACTCACACAGCATCCAGCGCACGCCTGCTTCTAGTCTGAACGTGTACTCGTACCTTGATGGTCGGAGGTCAATTTTATTATCGCTAAATGAATATGTTTTAAAGGTATGGGTTAAAAGATGCTAAACTACTGTCACACACGGTGATGAAAAGTCGCATAAGCCAGAAACCGTGGAAATCCATTTCTTCTATATGTACAGTGTGAGGACCGCTTCCCCTCCATCCGGAAGTCTCTGCGTCCTCCGGAAGCTCGGAGGACTCCATCCATCTCGTCATCTCCATCCAGTTGCCAGAAGCGAAGAAAAGAAAGGCTCATCCTAGGGAGCCCCAGCTTTCATGATGCTTCAGGGAAATGCTGAGATGTGGGTTATCTACCCAGCTATACAGCAGAAGAGGGACTAGACCTGCAGAGGTCGCTAAAAGCCACAGTCACCGCCTCCTAACCTACTGGGGGGGGGATGGGGGAAAAATGCTAAGTACTCCAAATGTCCCAATAAATCCTGATATTAAAAGCGCATAGTAACTATAGTAAAGTATGTTACACAGAAAACAAAATTAAACCCAAAGGCATGGTCAGCTTCTAGGTGCCGACGACAGCTCTTCAGTCTCATACAAATCAAAGGCATTATGGAAGCTAATCTATCTACTGGTTGGGCTACGCTGTGGTTTCAATGCCCGCCATGTTTGAGAGTCCACAGAATAAGGTGATACGCGCCTTATATAATAGTTGTACAATCTGCTATTCTATCGCCACATGGCTAAGCTAGAACGATTTCCTTGTTATATGCATCTCTAATGGCTTTCCTTGGGGTTTGTGTGTGTGCCAAGGCATGTGCTTATTTTCTGGTTCTATGGGTTTCATTTTTACAGTTTTGCTGTCTCCAGAAATAGATCAGGTGTGCAAGATTAGGTCTTTGTCTCCTCTCTCTCTCTCTCTCTCTCTCTCTCTCTCTCTCTCTCTCTCTCTCTCTCTCTCTCTCTCTCTCTCTCTCTCTCTCTCTCTCCAAGTCTCCTTGTAGACCAAGCAGGTTGGTCTCACTAAAGTCTGGTCAAATGAGTACGTAATAAAGCAGCGTGCCGTCAGATCAGCAGGCCACCCACCAAGCAAGTGGAAAAGAAAATGCTGGGTGATCCCACAGAGAACTGGATGCACCTTCAGAGAAAACAGGAGATAGTGTATTTGGCCACTGTCAAGTACAAATAGTGCTTCCCAGGGTGGCACGCAGGCCACATGTGTGCTGAATAGTGAGAGCATGCTTGGAAAGAGAGAAATAGCAGCCTGACATCTGTAGGGCAGAGTGACCTTTCTCCACTGCACCCCCCCCCCAAAATTCCCAAAAGACTAATTCTAGGGAGAAAATGATAAAAATATATAGTCATTTAAGGATAATGACTGAAGTTTTCCAACGGAGTTTCTAAATATGTTTAAACAAAAAGGTTGTCTGGGTCTAAATGGATTTCAAAAAATGAAAAAAAAACCTTTAATCTCTTCTAATGCTCTAGACATATTTTCACTTAACAAAATTCCTCATTAGTTTTTAACTATTAGTTTAAATTTTGCCAACTGGAAGCAAGCAGAAACTTGCGGATGTGCTGCAGATAACTGATTCTCAAATGGGAGTTGGTAGGAAAAACTCAGAGCCTCCACAGAGATAATGGGACTAGGAATGTGGAGTTTGGGAAACTCCCCAAGCCGAGGCTGAGACTCCTCCACCCCATCCTAGGCTAAAACCACTGCTGATTTGTTACTTCACAGTGTGAGGGCAAGCTGCTCTTCAGAAAATAAAACGGGGGCTTCCCCTTCTCCTTGGATGTTATGAAGGAGCAAGAAATGGTCATAAAAATATAGTCAAAGAAAGGAAACTGTTTCAAAAAGCATACATGTGAGGGAAATAAATGAACAGTTCTTTCTTTTCCTTTAACTGTTTCCTGTATTTTAAGGTTCACTCATATATATGTATGTAGGTATACGGATATATGTTTGTATGTATATATGTGTATATGTATGTATATGTGTATAATGTGTATGTATATATGTGTATGTATATATATGTATGAATGTGTGTATGTGTATATATGTGTATGTGTATATATGTGTATGTGTATATATGTGAGTGTGTGTCTGTTTATATGTATGTATATGTGTATGTATATGTGTATGTGTACATATGTATATGTGTATATGTACATATATGGATGTATATATGCATGTATATATGTATGTGTGAATATATGTGTATATGCATGTCTGTGTAATATGTGTATACATGTATATACTGTGTGTATATATGTATATGTGTACATATATATGTATGTGTGTATGTATATATGTGTATGTGTATATGTGTGTATGTATATGGGCATGTGTATGTAAGTGTTTATGTATATGGGCATGTGTATGTGTGTATGTATATGGGCATGTATACATATGTGTATGTATATATGTGTATATGTGTATTATACATGTGTGTATGTGTGTATATATGTGTATGTATATATGTGTATGTATATATGTGTATGTATATATGTGTGTATATATGTATATATGTGTATGAATATATGTGTATATGTGTGTATATATGAATGTATGTATATTTATATACACTGTACATTGAACATGCTCCCCTCATATCCTCTATTCTTCCTTTTCTTACTCTGCCCTCTTCACTTTGCCACCATACATGGGGTTTTATTATTATTTCCTTAATTTTTGAGACTGTAATATAAAATTACATCATTCTCCTCGGTTCTGTCCCTTTACCCCCAGCAAATCCTTCCATATACTCCTTGTCCTCTTCAAATTTGTGGCTTCCTTTTTTTATTAATTGTTGTTCTGCACATATATGTGTACATACACATATATTCCTAAATACATAAAAATATTCACAGTGTTACTTCTACTTTCATATCTTGTGCATATATTCACAATACACAGGACATATTATACATCTATATTCTGATAAATTTATATACCTATGTAAAATATAAGAAACAAAAAAGAGAAAACATGTCATTTGTGCTTCTGACATAGCCTTAAGTCACTGGTCTCCAGCTGCATATGTTTCCCTGCAAACAATAGAACTGTTTTTCATCGCTGAAAAAATGTATTATGTATATGTACCACAATTTTTGTTACCCATCCCTCTGTTGTTGGAGATTTAGCTTGATTCCATAATTTAGTAATTGTGAACTGCTCTATAATAAACATTGGTGTGTACAAACCACTGAGGTAAGTGGACTTGAAGTCCTTTGTGTCAGTACCCAGGAGTGATGTAGCTGGGACATATGGAAGATTCGTAGAGCCCTTACACACTGCTGGTACAGATCTGAACCAGTCCCGTCACTATGGAAACATAAGATTGACAGCATCCTCCATTCCTTCTTCCTTTACAATTCCATTAGAATTGAACACTGACATAACGTAGATTTTTATTTGGCCAAGAAAACTGAAAGTAAGCAACACGGGCTGCCACGTGGATATTTCAAATTAGAGAAAAGAAAAGCAATGAGTGAGAAAAACAACACTAAAATATCATAAAATAGCTCAGTTCTAAACTGATACTAGTAAGGCCAAACTTAAATCCAGTTTTGAAAGTTTGTGTGTGTGTGCGCACGCGCGTGCGAAAATAGATCAGCGTTTCAGAAGTTTCTGAGCCACTCTTGGTAATGAAATAACATTCCACTACAGCTTTGACTCCAGATTAAAAGGAGACAGCTTTATACCCAGACTGATTACATCCTAGGCTGACAGGACCTCAAAGGAGGCTTCCTCCACCTCGGCAGCATTTGCACAGGGGCTGAGTAAACACTGCTGTAGGAGGCTGTACTTGAGACCCGAAATGGTGAGGTGGTCCTCGTCCTGTGTACTCTGAGTGGCATCTCCCCTGCTGTGACAATCAAGAAGTGTCCCAGACATTATCAGATGTCTGGTGCGCTGGCCGGACTAGGGTTATCACTCCATTGAGAACCACCACCCACCCTCGAGGATGCCTATGACTGAGCAGGAAGCATTCTCGGGAGGCCTCACACTGTGCGTAAAATAACTATGGGATTATGATAGAAATGCAATATCAAAGTAGGCAAGCCCATCCCGAACTATAGGATTTAGGGAACACTGGCAAGATTACCCAGAAAGTAAAAATTCCTGAAGTGTACGGCCATTAACGTTTTAATTGTCGAGTGTTTAAGTCCAAGAGTAAAGATGACAGTGTCAACAGGGAAATTGTAGGGAAGCTGGAGGACAGAGGCAGGAAGTCCTGCAGGCCGGAAGTTCTACCGTGGAGAAAACTTCTATTTCCTGACCCCCATGCCCACCGGGACAGCCTCGGAGGAAAACTCCATCCACCAACGGTCCATTTAGGATTGATTCTAAAAGGAGGCCTCCCCAAAAGGTGAAGTGATCAACCGAGAATCATGTGACACTTTTAACTAAAACTAAGTAGCTCCCTTTGTGCCGTTGAGCTTGATATTAGCAATTTTAATTTAAAGTGAAACAAATCAAAACCCACAGAAATTTAGCCATAAGACCACCAGTCAGGCCTGAAATACGTCTTAAATTTATTTACCCTTAAATGAACCCCTCACATAATAAAACTTTTTTAATCTTAAATCTTCCATAATTTTTAAATATGACTTTTTCCTAGCCCACCTACAATTTTCAGATCTAATGTAAAAATGCAATAAAATAATTGCAAAAAAAAAATATGCCAGAGAGAAAACTTTACTATGTGATCTCATATTGCTCAATTAAAGTCTCACACACACACACAGAGAGAGAGAGAGAGAGAGAGAGACTATTTTAGGTATCTAAAACATCTGTGATTTTAAATAAATAGACTTTTGTGACTTAGAAAGAAAGCATATTATTACACTGTGTATCCCACACACACACCAATGAAACTATTCTAACATTAAAATGTGAAGATTCCTAAAACTGAAATTTTTCAGTTATTCACAATAGCTGGAATAAATGTGAATAAAACCAAATTCACCAATTTTTAAACTTTCCAACTCGTGGAGCACAGCCATTTAAATATTCTCCACTCATCGACTCTTGTACCAGAGTTACACTGAAAGAGCAAAGTAGATAATATTTCTATCTCTATCCTTTAAAAACATACAAATAAATCACCCCAGGAATCAAAGTAGACTGTAGAAATTGTTCAGTGGCCAATGCTCTCTGGGCTGCACGAAGCAGAGACTCAGATGAAAGCCACGATTACCTTGACTTTAAAACTATCATGCTGACTCTACAGCCAACTGACAAACCAAAAGAATTTTCCCTTCCTCTGTTTCCAAAAAGAACCTTGAAATGCATTTACATTTTGTGGTATAAATTCAAAAGTATCTTTAGTAGGCAAAAACAAAAATAAACCCTCATCTATCAATGATGTGAATTGAAGCTTTGGGTTTAAGAGGAAAACTGTGACAATGCACACGTTCTCAAGTATCCTTTAACATATAGTTTGATTTTTAAAGAAACTATGTTAAGAGCTAGAGCAGAAGGAAGCACCAAGTCCTGCCAGGTGGCTTACAGTGAGCACCTTCTTCAGTGACTTTAAAGCCTCGGCTATATTTCACTTTATTTCCGCCGTTTAGCTAACATTTTAGTTTACACCTCTCAAGCCTGCAAATGTATCTCTCAGCTGAAAGACATTTCCTTGTGTGTTCATGGAGACTGATCACTTTTTCTTGCTTATTCTCTTTCCCAGCTAGAGATCTGGACATTTGCAAGGGTCCTAACAGTCACCCGAAATGCTGTACCCCACGATATGCTACATTACCCAGATGTTTGTCTGAGCAAATCATAGACAGCTACTTAGTTGGCACCGGTCAATTCTAGTTCTTGTCACCAGAGGTAAAGTCCATGCACTCGGAGCAGGGATGTAACGTTCTGTGGCAAAGTAGAGCAGAGGCCAGGAGAGGCCCATCCGTGTGCAAGTGAGGATGCCAAGAGCTCATGGCCCCCAGAGTTGGCAGATCACGTGTGACAAAATATTCAAACTAAAGATATCTCTGTCTGCCCCAGCCCAACAAACACAGCCATAACGCAGAAGTCAGTCAGCCGGTGATATCGTCCTTATCTCAGCCGACGTCATGACCTCAAATCACACCGTCTCCAGTTCCCACCTCCCTAAACCTCACACCCATTAGTCACCAGGTCCTGTCAATCATTCCTCAAAAAAAAAAAAAAGTTTATGAAATAAACCGTGTCCAGGACACTGCCTTTGCCCTTGCTGTGTCTGGGGCTTTATTCTTTATGTAGCCATGAGTCACACCAGTCACTACCATCCAACGTGTAGCCTTCTCCAGCAGCCTGTTGTCCTAGAACAAATTCTGAAATTCAGAGTGTTCCCTGGCATGCTAGTGTCCAGCTGCTCCCTCCGGTAAAACTATGTCCCCTCTACTCATCTGTCAAGACCACCCACAGCCCACACTTCGATCAGGATTAACCCTTCCATCTTTGATAGCCTCTAGGCAGTTATTTATCTGTACTAAGACTGTCTCTCTGCCATCTGCACAGCGAACCGAGTTACATCTCTCGTGGTAACCATGGCTTTCGATTGAGGTCAGGACTTAATTTTGTTCAACTTCCCAAATCAAGTTCCCTGGACAGCATCTGCCATTATTTGAAGTGAATTTTAAATGTTTAACGTAAAGAGTCAAGTGGCAGTAAAATAAGGAGTTAAACAGTAAAGTTCCCCAAAGTAACTGCAGGGAAACTTATTCATTGGAATTTCTGTGCAGTGTAGTTCCATGTCTATGTCTCTCGGTCGTCTCCACACTCCCTGAGGCATTCGGCTTAGAAGAAATCTGAGGAAGAAAATGACTTAAGAGTGAAACCTTCATTCTTAACAGGTATGATTGCCAAACCATTGTTCTTGGAAGTCATAGAACTCACTCCATCTCAGCATATAAACTAGACACACGTTGCTCAAATAGAGACTGCACAGAGCAGTTGAACAATATCCCCCAAAAAGCTGATAGTGGAGAGAATAATATAATTTGAACCCACACATATATCATATTGACTTTCGGTCCCCTAAATAAAAGTTTTTCAAATGTATTTATAGCTTTCACCAAAAATAAGAAATATATACGTATGTGTAACTTATATTCTTCTTTTCCTCAAGGTTATAGGTATTGAAGTATCTCTCTTCAGGCTCTTTCCTAAGTGACATATAAGAGAATCTTTAAAAGAGCCACCTTCCTCTACCCTTGGGCCTCAAAATACAATAAACAACCAAAACAGGGCTCCCAAATGACAAACCCACACAACAACTATCCAAGAACTTATAGTGTTTGTTAGTAAAATACCTACCATTCAACACTGTTCTAAATATGTAACACACTCGTATACACAAACACAGGATCAGTTCAAGTTCACGAAAACCTCTACAGTTAAAAAATTACATTGGTGCCACATTTTACAGGTCAGCAAAATGCAGGAACATACAGAGTAGATAGCGGGAGTGTCAGCACACAATTAGAAAATAGTAGAGCCTGACCCCAGCTCTGTGCTCATGCTCTCCCCAGGAATCTAACCTCTGCCTACACTTTGTACAGGGAAGATACAGGGTCAGGGGAAGAAAATCATCTCGGCCTAGCTTTGTTACTCAGTATCAATGTTATCTGTGGTTGTTTTTGTTATTTCTATGTTTAAACTCTCCAATGTGCTATACACACACACACACACACACACACACACACACACACGAATCCACACATACACACATGCATATACTTGGGGTGATGTAGAATCTCTTTCCCTGGAATGAGAAATACACACATATGCAAAATATGCAAAAGAAGGAGGAAAAAAACACTTTCATGCATTCTAGAAGTCTTAGAAATGGCAAGTACAGATACCATGAGATTAAAGGAAATAAACCACAGCCTTGAAAACCGTGCTGGGAACAAAAGGGTTTGGACTTCAGGACACTAATGTTGAAATTCTCCATTTCAAGAGAAATTGAGTCCTCATTAGGGCAGTGAACCCTTTTCCATTAGCAGCGGGGCCTGAGCCCTCGCCTTCCTGTACGCCCTCAAGTGAGAACTGAGTTATGCCTTAGGAAGAAAATAAGCATTGCAGGAAGGGGGGCTGACGGGGGGCGCTGAAGGAGGCCTAAGTGAAGAGCTGCCATTTAGCTTGTAAAGTGCAGCAGCTGCAGCCCGTTTTCGCTAATATCTGACATGTCTCTTTGGCCATTGGCCAACTGGAGCTGTACCCAACACCTCTCCCATCCTTCCCCTGCCTGAAGGCTTCTTTGTATCTGCTGTGTGAGTCTGTAGTCCACCCCAATCGATGCCTCTGTTCCTTCCTCCCCTTAATGGGCAGGCATCCCACCCTAATTAATTAACCCAGCACCAGCTTCACCCAGGACCTTCCCACACTTTGCCACTTCACAAAGCCTGGAGACATCAGCACATTCCTGACCGCCTCGCTTGTCAACTCCCTTTCTGCTAAAGACCAGTGTCCCCTTTCCCTGACCTGCGTCTGATTCCGTCTCACTTTAAAGTATCTCACTTTAAAAGACAGTAACAAATGTTGCCCTTTTCCTGTTTGGTTTGTTTATTCCCTTTCACTAGGCCTGTTAGAATTAAAGGCCCCGGGGACTTGGGAGATGAACCCAGAAATACAACGTGTGTAAAAGTGCTTGAACTCAGTGCTGGGTCTATAACTATATAACTGTGTGACTATGTAACTTTATGTGCTACTAATTGACCTTAAATGAGTCACTCATCCAGATTCTTAACAAGTAATCTGCTACATTATTATCTGTTATTATCTACTATTAATTAGCTCTGTTCTGTCATAAATGCTGGAGCTATAATATTAATTAATTAATTAATTAAAAAATAGCTGCCCTTCGGAAAGCTTATATTTTAGTAGGGGGTAGCTGTTAATTAGCATATGAATTTTAAAATATTGGCAGTCAGTATCAAGGATGAGGGAAGGAAGGGAGAACAGTGTTGGGGACTTGAGAGTAGGAAGGAGGATGAGAACTCGACATAAAACAATCAGGAGTCACCTAATAAGATGCTTAACCAGATATGAGGGGACAGAAATGAAAGCTGTGTAGACATCTGCGGGGGGAGACCAACAAGTGTAGCTTTCACTGGTGTAGACCATGAGGAGGCAGAGGGTCATGTCCCAACAGAGAAACACAACACTGAAGGTCTGGGAGACAGCTTGTCCTTTGACTGGAATGAGAGGTCACTAGCTTGTACTGATTACAAGAATAATGAGACTGGATTTATTCCAAAAACCTCAACTGATTCCTCTATAAAATGGGGGTAACAGTGGGGTGGCTGAGCCAAAAGAGGGGTGACATATACACCTTTGAACCCTTCACTTGGCCGGTGGAGGCAGGGCAGAGTGAGGTCAGAGAGGAGCCTAGCTACATAGAAAGGTCTGCTCAACAATGAAAGATAGTAAGTCCTGGGGTGCCCAATCCGATCGCAGTGCCACCGCATCCCAGCACCTCACTAATTTCATCCATTAATCCAATTAACTTCTCTAAGCCTTAGTTTCTTCTTCTTCTTTTCTGTCTTTAAAATAGAACTGCTAGGAATAGTTCCTGTTTTTAACGTGATTCAGAAGAGAATTTGTGCACATCAAGATGCTTAACACCTAGATCACAGAATCGGCTAAAACGTGCTGACCTTATCCGGTCTGTGAAGGCAATGACACTGTGCTTAGTGTGCTGGACAGTATAGGGAACTCACGCACGCACGCAAGCACGCACACACACAAACACACATTGTCTACGGTTATTTACAGGCATTGGTGCTTACCCACTGCTTCAAAGTAACTTGGCACATTTTAAAAGTTTATAGTGCATCACCTGGAAAGAGTGAGAGTCGCCAGAGTTCACAGATTATGTCCAGGGGTCTCCAAATTGAGAAAGGATTGGTTGAGTTCAGCTCTGCAAAATCCTCTCAGGGGATAACATGCCACATGTACTTTGCTTGGAGAGATGATAAACTTTACACACACACACACACACACACACACACACACACACACACACCCTATATGTGAACATGTGCCTTGGGGAGGGGGACTGAATTTAGGGACACACTCGATAGCTGGTGTGTTGAACCACATATTTCTTTTTGTTTGTCCAGGATGATCACAAGTCCAAAGCCTGCCTAGGCTGCAGAATGAGTTCAAGTCCAGCTTCGGCAAATTAGACAAATCATAACCCCAAATAGCAGAGATTACAGCCATGCACCAGTAGCCTTGGATACTCTTGTCTTTCTTGTTTTTTTTTTAAATAGAAAGTGTTGAGCAAAGTCCCTTTGTGTTGCTGAGCCCTGTTGGGGGTTAAAAATAAGAACTGGTATTATCAACTTAAATAAAAAAGCAAACCAATTCTCCAAAGAATCATGAGCATTGCCTAGCAACAGCGGAGTGCGTGCCCCTGCTAATAGGCACAGTGAGCTGCAAGCACAGTCAGTGAGATTGGACCTGGAGCGATCACTTGCTGCTTGAGAGCCCCTGACACTCTCTCAGAGGACACAGGTTCAATTCCCGCACCAAACGGTGGCTCCCAACTGTCTGCAGCTCCAATTCCAGGAAATCTGTTGCCAGGTACACAGACATGTACAGGGCAAAACTCACATACATAAAATGAAAATAATTTATATGTGAAAAGGTTGTGATAGGTAGTATCAGGCCATGGTGCAGAGCAGCCCTCCCTTCCCTGATGCCTAACTTCATTACCATTTTAAAATCAGCATTGACCAGAACAACTCCATCTTGATTTTAAAGACTTCCATATTATAAATCTCTTGAAAGGAAAGAAAAAAAAATGGGATTCTCAATGCGTTGATCAAAGTCCAAGTCTGGAATTTATTCTTTTCCAGTAGAAGTGATATTACGTCTCTAGCCACAGGCAAGAATGGTTTTGGAGGGAGGTTGAGGTTTTTTTAACAGCCACTGCTCAATGTTACACAGTTCATGCCTTATTCTTTTTTCTTGGATCTGGGTTACCTAAGTCTGAGTCTTCATTTCCCTTATATAACAGGCACTCACACATGCATGGTTCTCCAAACAGAGGTGCTTGAAAACTCACTCACAAATCCTAACATGGCTTTAGTAGCCACCTCACGAGAAGAAAAGGGGTGAGGATTAATACTGCCTGTAACTTCCTGCACAACCAGTGGGTCTTGACTTTTTCCCTCCTCAGAGGACAGACAATTTCTAATTTCTACCTTCAACTTACCTAGTAAAAGCGAAGGTGTCCTCTAAAGTCAGGCAGGCCATTATTTCACTCTTTAAAATTCTCAAAAAGAAAAAGAAAGAAGAAACAAAAGAAGAAAAAAAGAATGAAAGGAACAAAGAAAGAAATGGTGTTATTCTCCCCAGAGCCTAGCAATACTTTCCGAAGCATATGAAACAAAACTACTAAGATGCTTTCATATGCAAAATAATAATAATAATAATAATAATAATAAATAAGGCCAAGCTCTATGTATGATTCCATCCATCAAACAGCACAAAAATCACACATATAACAAAGTTACAACAGCTTGCTAGACCCATTGATTCCCTATTGCCTGATTTCTCCTTCCTTGCCTCTTCATCTGATGTCCTGACAAACTGTCCCCTGGAATCTTGTCCCTTCCTGTCTTTCCAGAGCAAGCACTCTGCGATGCTGCTTGTTGAACTGCCCCTCTAGTCGCTGTCAGATACACCCTTTTATTTTATTTCCAAGGGACCCATCGAGTCTGGAAAGACCACGCAGGGGTTAAGAGGGCATCCTGCTATTGCAGGGATCAAATATAGATAGATAGATAGATAGATAGATAGATAGATAGATAGATAGATAGATAGATAGAGATAGATAGATAGATATTAATTTTTAGGACGTACACAGTCAGAGATCTTAACTTTAGGAATAACACACTCCTGACCAGTTCTATTTGCTGTACGAAGGAGGTTGGCCAAGCCTGAGGTATGGAATCATAAGGCTAAACTCCTACCTCTTTGTCCTCGCTGATTCAAGCCTACAGAAGCACTCTAAGAAACCTGTCTTCTCTATTTTCCAAACCCTCCTACCCTGTCGGGGGGGGGCTGCTGCAGAGAAAACAGGGTATTCGTCCTCTTTAACTTAACCTTCGCCCCCACCCCACCCAACCCCCAACACTTGAATTTAAGTAGGCTCAAACTTTGTCGTTGACGCGTTCTTCTCCTCTTCTCCTCCAGAGGGCGCCATTTCTATGGGGCCTCAAACTCTGCTTTCCAGGTACAATAAGGTTGGGAAGGAGATGAGGGGATAGGGCCTGAGTCCCCCCAATCCTCTCTGCTGTCTCTGGCCTCCCTCATCTCTGTGTACCCAACCTTTACTAAGTCAGGCTGTGCGTGCTACTCCTTTTGAGGCTTAACCAGACTTCAACCTGGGTGACAGGTGACAGGAGCTCCCCAGGGGAGCCTGCCCTTAGCTGTCCTCCCCAGATCTGGGAATGGGGACCTCTGATCCGGAATTTAGTATCTTTCGAACAGTACAAAAGTAATAGGAAACTAAAACAGCTCATGCTAGACTATCTGATTCCCTGTTGTTTTAATCTTCTTGGTCGCCTTGTCATCAGTGCCTAGGCCGCGGGATAAGAGCGCCCAAGGCCCTTGCATCCTCTACCTATCTGTTCCTCTCCTTTGTCACCTAGCCAAAGGCACAAGGACTTCTTTCCTGTTGCTCTCTCACTGGGCCTCACTTCCTCGGCCCGCTGGGATCCATTAAGAAGGTCCAGGAGTAGGGAGAGGAGACTTAGCCAAAAAGGCAGCAGCGTTAACTGCGTGCTTCCGAAGCATCACACCTGTGAGCTTGAGCGTCTGGCTGGCTAGTGTGACGGGTCTTCTGCACACAGCTCTTTCCATAGCACTGCGCACACAACACCGGGAGGCCAGGCCTGCTGGATCCTGAAAGTCTGGATCCTCCAAGGCTGCAGAGCCTCAGCCAGCACTTGGCTCCGCGACAGTCGATGACTGATAAATGATTCGGGTCGGTGATTTGAATGAGTAGTTCCATCTTTGTGTTCTTTTATTTGAATGTGACCCAAATTTGCTTGTACAACTGACAAATGTTTACTGCCATGTTTGGGGTCTTGTCTGTCGTGCCTAGATTTTTACATAGATATATAGAAAACGTTGTTTTGAAAGTATAAAAAAAAATGGAAGAAAAGGAAGAATCAAGAATTGTTCACTTCATTCGTTTCAACCCCTGCCCTCTACATATGTCTTTTAAAGCAGTTTCTTTTTGTTGAATAATTTTTTTCTGACAATTCTTTGTTTCTTCATGGCTTCCAGGGAAAAGTTAAAATTTTCAAATAGCAAAAAAGTTCAGAATTCTCCAGATAAACCTGTCAAAACTGAAATAATCACATGCTACCTCTTCTTTGCCCATAGGATAAAAGGGATTTTTTTAAATGATTAAATACACATCTTACAATATATACATATACATGTCCACATGTGTACGCTTGTAATATATCTATTAAATGTAGTACACCAGTTTTTCACAGGGTTTTCTAGTCTGTAACCCATGGACCGAGAGTATGATGAACCTTGTGAAATAGATTTTTATTGTTTGTACATTTCTCTGGAATCTACAGCTTTCGCTTGCTTCTCAGAGAAACTCACAAATGCAAAACTTTTAAAAATCAGTTGCAGGGCTGTCAAGATGATCGCACAGGCACTTGGTTCCAAGTCTGATAACCTGAGTTCCATCCCCAGGACCTGCACAGTAGGAGAGAATTAGATCCCAAATACACATGCACACACACACACACACACACACACACACACACACACACACACACTGAAGTATTTACTGCTGAGTTAAAAGTGGCTCTTTCGGGGCTATTCTTTACTGTCTGTGCTGTCTTCCATTTGGAGACCCATTAGGCCCCTGTAGTGTTACTGACATTTTGCATGTCCACACTGTGAGAATTATAAGACATTGGAAATAATCTTTCCCAATACAAAGAAAGACCAGATGGGGGACATAGCACAGCGTGTTTGAGACCCTCGACTGGTTTCCGTGTAAGTAGCATTGCCATTCTTTACAGAGTGACTTAGAATGAGCATAGAAACAGCTTTTGTCCTTCGTCTGAAGCCAAAAATATAAAGGCAACGCTGCACATTTTCTATCTGAAAGCACCCACAAATGACGTGCAAGACGTAGCTGTCAGCCGAACACTCCAGCTGAGCACACGAAGAAAAAGAAAAGTAACACAGGGAAAGGGCGAAAGAAGAAAAGAAGAGAAGGAGGCAGAGAATCTGTGCTTTTAAGCTAATGGACACTTAGAAACCAGCTCTTTGTTTTTTATTATTAAATTATAAATGAAACCAGGAAAAGCATAGTATGGCGTTATGCTGTATGTATGCCCGTTGAGCTAAGTGTCCATGATAACATGAAATTCCAAGAAACTAGGGGGTGGAAGGAATGGGAGGGCTCATGAGGTTGATTGACAGCCAGTCTACAAAGGCTGATAAAAGTCCAGATTCGGCGGGAGGACCCCGATCTCGAGTAAATAAGAAAGGGGAAAAACCACAGCGGAAGTCAACCTCTTGTCTTCACATACACATGCCTGTGTACACGTGAACACCTACACACACATACATATGCTCATGAAATAATGATACAGAAAAATCTAACCAGAGGGGTTGGGGATTTAGCTCAGTGGTAGAGCGCTTGCCTAGAAAGCGCAAGGCCCTGGGTTCAGTCCCCAGCTCTGAAAAGAAAAAAGAAAAAAAAAAGAAAAAAGAAAAAATCTAACCAGAGTCCATAGAGAGTCGTATAGAACTGCAGGAACCTCTGCTTTTTTTCAATGAAAAAAGGTGCTGGACGGAGCTCGGTGAGTCGACGTGGACAAGAACGGGTAAAGCAAATGAGCGCTAAAAGGAAAGTTCCCACGTGTGTTTCTGGATGTCACTGCCTAGAATAACATTTCCCTGCAGGTAAAAGTGAACCAGAGCTATGAGACAGATATACTCCATTCAGTAAGCCATCTACTCAGTTAGGGCCACATTATGAGAATTACTCTAGAAAACTATTAGCTTGCTAAACATATTATGGAGAAGCCAATTATTACATGCTTGTGTGCGCACGCGCATACACACAAATTATCTTCGTGGTGGTGGTAATGGAACCTCAAAACAAATCAAAATTTTCAATATTTTGAAGACTTGTGAGCGTGCCACGAGAATGCAGATAACCTCGTCTGGGATTCCATTTAAGTCACCTGTGACTTACTTTTTGCCTCTGAATAAAATGTTCACCCTTCGCCCTCAGTTATGCTGCTTGAGTCCACCTGGGAATCCGCTGCCATCCCGGGAAGTGGTTATTTAATATATATGAGGAGGTGAGGGCACTGGCTTGACTCGTTGCCGCCATCAAATGCCCACAAAGAGTAAACTTGGCTCTCAGGTCAAGAGAGTGTGCAGTCGCTGATGACTTTGTATTTGCAACCAGGAAGCAGAGCGTGATCAGGAAACTGAGCTGGACTACAGGAACTTCCAGATGTCCCAAGGCCCCACTCACTCTTGCAAGGCTCTACCTTTAGAAGAGTCCATAACCTTCCCAAACAGTCCCACCCTCTGGGAACCAAGTGTTCAAACAGGAGTCTGTAAGAAACGTTTCACATTCAACCCCCAACAAATCCTTCTATTTTCAGAAAGGATGGTCTGGAAATGAAGTCATAGCTAAACACATCCTCTTCAGACTTCAGCGGGGCTTCAGCAATGCATGGTTCACATGAAATGTAGGTTTCCTGTCAGAGTTTTCTATCAGAGGCATAGTTGATATGTTAGTGACAATAAAAATGAGTGTAATGGGGTGGTGACTCTAAAGAAAAGCCTCTCTGGAGGGAGCATTACTTCCTGCTACCTAACATTGCCCCATGCTGGCTGGGTAGAGCATTTGTCAAGTTTGAATGATGCATGGGGCTCTGGATTCCATTCTCAGGGATATAAAAATAAACAAACAAATAAAACAGGTCCCCAGAATGCCCAATGAGCCATGGCCATTGCCTCTGCTGCTCCTTTTCCTTGACTGCCCACATATCCCGAAGCTGATAAGGCACACTGTCAATCCCTGCTTCTTAACACTCCTGACGCTAAGTACACCAAGCTGGGGTTTAGGCTCACTTTCTCTGCTTTGTTCCCCTGGAGTCATCTAATGTGAGGAGGGAGAGCTGCAACATTCTAAAGTCAGTGTGCAGGGGTCCTTATTGCTACCCATAAACACTCTTGCTTTGTGTCCTTAAATTAATTATTTTGAATTATTTGGGGCCAGTCACAGACGTTTCAGACTCAAAGGCCAGCGGGGTGAGGTGTCTCACATGCAGAGATGAAAACGGATGTGTGTGCCCCTCAGAAAGTGGGCAGCATTGCCCTACTCTATCAACCTTCCGAGAGGAACACCAAGAGTGGGCTCCCAAGGCTTCTCTGGATAGCACAGGTAGCTAAATGTTTATGTAAATTCCAGATTTTAAAATGCAAATGCTGGCTCAATTCCTATAATACTGTGTAGGCTTTGAAGGCTCCTACAGAAGCAGATGCAACACAAGAGAGTGACCCCTGGGACAAGAATTTTGTAAATCCAGTTTGGCTACATGGCCATGGGAAATTGGACATGTGACCTAATAACCAGAGACCAGTGATCTCATTCCCAGATGAGAAAGCCACCCTGGCGATGGTCTCAGGGGGTGCGTTGTCAGATAACCACACATCAGTGGATCCTGAGTTATGACCATCCTCCCCCAGTCAGCTCTAGCTCTCAGATAAGGGCATGGCCCGAGCTAAGCACCCAAAGATGTGACATGCATCTTAATGTAAACTTCCTATGGCACATAAACTATCCTTAGAGTCAGGAGTTGTGGGACTCACCTAATAGCCCACTGTTTAGCAGGCTGATGCAGAAGCATTACAAGTTCAAGGGTAGGCTCGGCTACGAGGTAAGATGGTGCATCAGGAAAAAAACAAACAAAAACAAAAAAAGCTTTGTACTCAGAAAATGAACTAAGATTCACTATAGCACCAGCAAGATGGCTCAGTGTATGAAAGTGTTCACCACACAGCCTGACGACCAGACTCCTAAAGTTTTTCTCTCAACTACACACACACACACACACACACAAGTATGCACACACAAATGTACACATGCATGAGTACACACACATGAGTACAAATATACAAACACACAAGTGTACACACAGGGGTGCACAAACTTATGCACATGAGCATGTATGCACAGCACATAAAAACTCATAAACTGAAATAAATAATTTTTAAAGATTCAGTGTGGAAATTTTTACAAATATAGACAGATCTCTTTACAATGTGTCTCTTTTCAATGTCTTGAGACTGATTCAATATATGTTGGATTTTTAAAAACATCTTACCCCAGTGTGCTTTCAGGAGTCTTTTTAAACACACATTGGCTGAATAAATACCAAATCCCTAAAGGAGAATAAACCCAACTGTGAGAAGATCAGCTTTAGTTCAGCGGCTTCACAGATCTTTCCAGCTTGTCCACAATAAAGTGCTGTGAGTCAAAAAAATGTAATCTTTCCCCCACAAAATGTTAGCTTTTCCCAAGTTACACAGTAATCACCATCATCACCACCATCACCACCATCACCATCAATACTACCACCACCATCACCATCACCATCATCACCACCATCATCACCACCACCACCACCACCACCATCACCATCACCATCACCACCATCACCATCCTCCCACAGTGGGATTCTCAAAATGTTAATGAATCTTGAGTTACTACCCTGTAATAATAAAACACTAAAAACACATCATGGGAGCTTCTCAGGAGAATGTCATTATTACATCAGGAGGATGTCATTTATCTGTATGGACAAAGTACTAGAGATACGTTAATACCCGAATAATAACTGTAGAAGGAATGCTGTGGGTGAGGTAGAAGAGTGTCCACATCCAAATCAGAAAAGAATGATATAATTTCTATAAGTTAAAATCTAACAAATGCATGTTTACCATAAGTAAACACAGCATGTCATTTAAAAGTCCCGTTAGTAATCATAGCAATAGGGTTAGGTTCAGTGGCAACCATTTTTAATGCCAGCACTCAGAAGGCAGAAGTGGTAGATCTCTGTGAATTAAAGGCCTAGCCTGGTCTACAGAGCAAATTGAAGGGTAGCCAGGGCTACACAGTAAGACCCTGTCTGTAATAATAATGATATAACAATTAGCATTTGTTAACAGTAAGGCAAATGCCAAGTTTTTATAATCTCTCCTCTACTAAGTCTCTTACTGGTAAAAGAACTTCAGTTTTATATTAAGTAGCAAATCATGTTTTTCTGGAGGACACTAAGAGTACAAATAAATGCCCAGCGGAGTCCACAGCTGAATGCAGCATTAATTGAGTCTCTGCTCTCTGGCAGAGCACAGGCTGCTAGAACGCTGGGCCACTCTCCACCTCAGTGCTGCCACAGGTCCTTCACTGCCTTCCTGCGATCAACGCTTACTCGAAACTTACTGTCGCAAAGCACACGGGCCGGAGTGTGCTGAGAATCAAGCACTCAGGAGTAAATATTCTCTATCCAACAATGGGCAATTCTTAAATAAACTCCGATCGCTTCAAAGTAAAGCTTTGTGGGAAAACATTTATTAATGATTATGATCTGTTCAGACTCATGAACTAATGAGTTTCATCAATACACACATTCACACATACTCACACTCACACTCTCACTCACACATGCTCACACACACATTTACACACTCACACCCTCACACACATTCAGACACACACACACACACACACACACACACACACACCCCTACTAAAGACACTAGGCCAGTGTCTCATCCCCACATTTAAACATTCACAGGGCACGTTGAACGTTGTCGTGAAAACTTCCCATGTGTGTCGTTGGTTTCACGTATACAAGTCGCTGAGAAACTTTCCAACAAGGCATCCTGCTGGAAACTCTCCCTTCCTGAGATAAATCAATAATCCGACATCATCCGTGGTGCAGACGCTTCCTTTTCCCAAGCCAAACATTCTTATAAAAATTTAATGAGAAATGTTTAAAACCTCTCACCAACATTGTTTGTACTGAGCAACATGGGGCTGTAAACAGTCTTGTGGGACTGGGGAGACTTAGAGCTTCAAAGCCACGGTCTAAGCCCGGAGAGCCATGTTGCCCTCATTCGCTTTCTGTATGTTAAGTCCGATCCTTTAAAAACTGGGATAAATATTTTGCTATGCACTGCATCTCGTGCTTAGACATGAACATGTAATAAAATCTCCACTTTTATCAATGTTCTTTTCTTCCGAAATGTAAAGAAACAGAAACCGGCCTTCGCTGACTTCCTGGGGATGGCTTGAAACTTCCTAAAAGGCCCAAGGTGGGGCCAAGGCAACCTCTATTAACATACACTGATTTCTGCCAAGAACAGAATTCCTCACACTCATGCTCTTCTCAGGCTCTCTTACCAGGGATGAGGCTATCCATCTTCATGTATTATATCCCATGGGTCAGCGGCAGGAAAGAAGAAATAAAGGCATTTCGATAACTTTTAGAAGTTTTTGTAAGTATCAATAAAAAAAGATGAAAACCTGCTTTGAATTACTCGGCATTCAATGGTGCATTTTGAAACTCTGACTTAAAAATTTATAAAACACACGTAACAGTATTTGCTAAAAACTAAAAGCAATATATATTTTTCTCACAGTAAATCTTAAAGGTATAGATTGGTCTTACCCTGGCAGGGTTGGGTTACAAAGAAAGAAAGAGAGAAAGAAAGAAAGAAAGAAAGAAAGAAAGAAAGAAAGAAAGAAAGAAAGAAAGAAAGAAAGAAAGAGAGAGAGAGAAAGAAAGAAAGAAAGAAAACATAATTTGCAAGAAATATTCAGTTATGTGGAACAAATAATTCTTCAGTTTTCCACAATTTTTTCCTGAGAAGAAAGAATTATGAGCAACAATAATTTGTTCATTTTTCATTACTTCCTTGCTTTAGTGCGTATTTTGAAATTTTTACAGCCAAGAGAAGCAGATTTAAAGTCACTTCCTCTAGAATAAACAGTGTGAAACCCGTGGCAATGTCTGTATAAATTCTTAGTTTCAAAATGGAAGCTAACAGGGAGCCCATGTTCATTTGTTATATGTCTTGTGAGGTCAATTCGGTTTACCTGTGCGAGGAAGTAAAGGACTTAGGAAATGCTGGCTTACATGCTCGAAGTGTAATATTTCCTCCTGTGTGAAAAAGACAAGGAAGTGTTGCATGTTCACCAAGACATAGAAGAATGCATACATATTGAGAAATGCATTATAATTAAGCATCATTCCAATCTGAGTGTGCATGCTCGTGGGGGGGGTGGGCATCGCCATACATTCCTGTGGGGAAAGCAGGGACAACCTTGAATATTGGTACCACCCTTCCATCATGCTTGAGACAGGATCTCTTTTTGTTGTTCATTGTTGTAAATGTCAGGACATCAGCCTTCCAGCTTCAAGGTGTTCTCTGGTCTCACTCTCCCACCTCACTATGGTATTACAGATGTACTACAATGCCTGACTTGATGTGGGGTCTGGGGATTCAAACCCAGATCCTTATGCTTGCCTGACAGGCACTTAACAGTGAGCTATCTCCCCGACACAGAATTAAACCATTCTTTTATATGGCGTCTCCATTTTCAATTTCTTTACCAAATGGGACAAATGTATGTACCTCCTTTTGTGGGGAGGGACCTTGTGTAGCCCAAACTGTTCTCAAACTCCCTACGCAGCGTTGAATGGACCTTGAATGCCTGATTCTGCTCCTCCCCACTCTCTCTCCCAAGTACTGAAATAACAAGACTGTTACATTACACCCAGATAAATATGCCTGATATTTTGTGTGTAGTGGGAGGGGGTGTTTTTTACTTTAAATTATGTGTATAACGTGGGCTTGTGCTCCTGAGTGCAGTGCCCTTGGAGGCCAGAGGAGGAAGTAAGACCCCATGGAGGAAGAGTTTCATCCAGTGTTGCCACCCCACATGGATATTGGTGACAGAACTTAGGTCTTCTGAAAGAGCAGCATGTGCTCTTAACTGCTGAGCCATGTCTCCAACTGGTATGCCCAGTTTTCAAAATTATAGTATTACTAATAATAATTTGCTCTTTTTTAAATGAGTAGATTGATGGAGAATCTCTCCATTAATTTTCTAGTCCATATCTTACCTAAAGCAGCAAAAAGCCAGGCGTAGCAAACAAACAAAAAGGAGAGGTATCCCCATTCTTGAAGGAGAAAAGAGCATAGAACTGGATTTAGTTGACCTGGTGCGCTAATTTCTGCTAAAGGAATATCTGTGAATATGAGTTTATTGCTACAGCTGCAGAACGAGTGCTGGATAACTTCCCCTTCTTATTTCCAGCTTGCAGTTCCAAACAAGAAACCAGCAGGGACCCTTGCAGTTACGTGCCCAGTCCTGAATCACCAGACAGGAGCACGTTCCATGTGACATCGTGCTCAGCTCTCAGAGACATTTTATCCTGTTCTCTTCTCAAAAGCAAGAGCTCTCGATAGGTGTGTATGAAACAGAGGTGCTCTGCACTGGTTGAGGAAGAAGGAGAAAAGATAGCAGGAGAACGAACTGCTGGTTAAGCACAAACCTTCTGGCTTTTCCTTCTCTGCAGTTACTGTGCTAATATCAAAGGCTAGAACAACAAGAGAGCTAGTTCCTCTATGACCTGCCCCAGAGAAGATGACAATGTATGCCTTCCAATACATAAGCTCATGACAGTCAGCACACACATACACACACATATACACACATGCGTATACATAAACACACACATACACACACATATATACACACATACATGTACATAAACACACACATATGCACACACATACACACATACATACACATATACATGCATACATACATACACATACACACATACACATACACACATACACATACATACACACACCATATAGACACACACACAAATACATTCACACACATACACATGTACACACACATAAACATACATACACACATAAATTCACACAAATAAACACATGCACTCACACATACAAACTCACACTCACACATACATACATTCACACATACAAACACACATACACATACATTCACACATACACGTATACACATACATACACATATACACATACACATATAGACACACATACATACACACTCACACATGTACACACACACATTCACACACACATACATACATACACACTCACACATATGTACACACACATACATACACACTCACACATAAACACACACACATAAACACACACACACACACACACACATAGGAACAGAGTTGTGCTTCTGGGCCTCTAAAAATAAAGTTCAATACATCACTGGCCTTTACGCAGCACTGATGGGTTGAGCGATGATGCTCCCTCTCCGTGCTCCCTTGCTCACCTTCACAGAGGATATTTGCTTCTCTCCAGGGCCTGCCTATGAACACCCAGAGCTCAGATCCCATTGTGGGACGGTCCCTGTTGAGCATGCTCATCTTTGCCTTCACTGCATTGATTCACATCCAATCTCCTCCTATCACAGGTCTCTGAAAGACTTCTATAAAAACAGTTTTAAACTGGCAGGTGATGGTGCCCGCCTTTAATCCCAGCACTTGGGAGGCAGAGGTAGGCAGATCTCTGAGTTCGAGGCCAGCTGGTCTACAGAGTGAGTTCCACACATAGAAACCCTGCTCAAAAACAAATTTAAAGAAAAAAAAAAACCTTCTACGTTTCCAACAGAACACAAGCTTATTTTCCAATTGCTCAGCCCTTATCCCCAAAACATGGACCTAAACTACAGGCAGTGTAAGGATACACAAGCTAACGTAACTGCCGTTCTCAACAATGGACGCAGTCATGGTGGTGCAAGGAGACAAAGGGAGGTCTTGGAATGGACTGAAGTGTGGACTCAGCTCATAACTTGAGTCGGAAGGATGGGATTCATGTTTCCTGCTTCCTATAAGGCAGGTGTGTGTATCCCTTCCATCGGGGAAGATTTTGTGTTCTCCAAGGATAGCGGGGAGGAGGCAATCTACACAACACTGTTACGTAGTTTCTCTGACATCAACGCTTCAGTAATAAAGTTAATCTTCGTGCCTTATTCTGAAGACAGCTTGCTAGGATAGTACTTGGGTTATAATATGTGAATAACATAGTTATAAATCTTGGAATAATTAAGGAAATAAACAAACTCAGCTACTAGAAAGGATCGGTTTGTTTAAATCCATGAAAAATGGTCAGGTTCTCATGTGTTTTGGGTTTTTTTTTTTTTTAAGATTTATTTATTTATTTTATGTTGTGAATACATTGTTGTTCTTTTCAGACACACCAGAAGAGGGCACTGGCTCCCATTACAGATGGTTGTGAGTCACCATGTGGTTGCTGGGAATTGAACTCAGGACCTCTGGAAGAATCGTCAGTGTTCTTAACCACTGAGCCATCTCTCCAGCCTCCTGCCATTTCTTTTATTACAAAGGGAATTACTAGAGGATCGTCCTGCGGTGAGAAGCCTGTACTGAGAATGTCCAAGCATGCTGGCAAATGGATCCCGGGGCCTCCTGTGTTGTAGGGGCAGGCTCGGAGCCAAGCTTTCCAAAGCTCAGAGATGTGCATGCATCTCTTCTATAGCCTGAAAAAGGGGAGGCAGTTGGGAACTCTGACAGTAAGGGGTCAATGTAGTGCTGACCTTCATACCCCAGGAGCTATGCTCTTCATGTTTGGAATTCCATCTTCACGGCATTGACCTCACCCAGTTTTGAAAAAGACCTTGAGATAAGAGAGGTAGCTTGCCTCTAGGTTTAGGAATAGACACAAGAGAGGAAACCAGAAAGCCCTACAGTCTTGTCGAGTCACATGGCATTAATGCTAACCCCCCAAGTAACCTGGAACACCTTGGGGGTTTTTTTGTTTGTTTTGTTTTGTTTTGTTTTAACGAAAACCCAACCCTGGTTTTGGACTTCAGAGATTTCAAAAGGGTAGATGATGTCTTTTGGAGGGTCAGGATTTGAACTGATACTACAGCGGCTGAACAGACAGAATCTGCCTCCTTAAAATTCCTACTTGGGAGAGGAATGAAATTGATTTCCTGTGAAACAGCACTCAGATGGAGATGTTCACGGTGTTGCTGCTGATGCTGTGGGCGAAGGGGTGGGGTTCTGGATATTCATTCTTATCTTACCACCAGCTCAGTGATTCAGACCTTTAATTCAGTGAAAATTAAGTTCTTTGCTTCAGGAGGGTTGGATGGTTTTGTGCCAAAGACTGTGTCCCACATAGTTTGAATTTCTGAAAGGTCCTGGGTCTTCGAAAAGGTTGATCTATATAAAACGTAGAGACCGTATGAATTCTCAAGCAGAAAGGTCTCTGACTTTTACATGTTTGGTCTTTGGTTTTAACATAAAAACAAGTTTGACCTCCCTTGATACTTTGGTTCAACCTTGAGCAGAATTGTGTGTGTGTGTGTGTTTAATGAGAATAATACAAATTCTTACCTCTATCAGAAAAATAGAAGAAACTCAACAAGTCTATGTCGAAGGCAATCAATACGTTCTGGTCAGTTCCACATATGATTCCTTTGTACAGAGAACACATGTAAGTGCTCGTAGATTCCTACTTAGTAGAAGCCATGCTGTCTCCAGGGAGTTACTCTAGAAACAACAGACATTCAAAAGCTCGTGCAGTTATAGACTATCCTAAGTGTTCTACCTATCCCACAGAGATCGGATAATGAGCCATGGGGAAAACCAAAACAGTAAAGAAACTCTCCCTTACCAGATGGAGCAGAACAAAGTCTACAGTGGGGGGAAAAAATCTTGTTTTGTGAGAACCCAAGAATCACGATAGCAAACGTCCAAGAATTTGAAGGTGACAGAGTCAAAGACAGTCATCCCAACTGCACTGAATCAGAAGTCTATAAGCAGAGGACCTGAGGATAAATTCAGTGGTAGAGTGCTTGCCTGGCACTCATAATGCCCAAACCCTGAGTTTGATCCTCGGCACTGAAAAGTAATAAATAATAGATAATAGATAAAAAATTAAGGAAATGCTTTCTAATGTTTGACTGTAGCTTACTTTGCTTTGCTTTATTAATTTACTTTCTTCAACCAAAACATGTTTTCTACTTTTCAAGCACTTCTACAAGACCCCTTAGAAATAAATTGTTTGGGGTTGGGGATTTAGCTCAGTGGTAGAGCGCTTGCCTAGCAAGCGCAAGGCCCGGGGTTCGGTCCCCAGCTCCGAAAAAAAAAAGAAAAGAAAAGAAAAGAAAAGAAATAAATTGTGTTCGTATTCCAGGGAAAACAGTTCATAGCCTAGGAAGCTCGACCAATAAAACAATTTCTTTCCTGGCAGAACACAAATTTTCCTTCTTTCACAGGGAAGAAGCAGGGTTTGGTACTATCTACACAATCAAAACAGAGCCCGGCACAATCCTTGCACATAAATGTTGCAACATTGTTCCTAATACTCAAAATGAAAAGAAATGTTTGTCATCTGATGGCTGAATAGATAAAATGTAGCATATCTCTGAGATGTAATGCTATTCAACTGTGTGTGTGTGTGTGTGTCTGTGTTGCTTTATGCCATGTCATATATACACCTAACCAACATAAGTGGAAAAGTACAATCACAAAAGACCATCTATCTGATTATTCCACTTGCATAAAATTTCAGAAACACATGATGAAGCAGATTAATGCTTGCCCAGGACTGTGTTGGGGAAGGAAGAAAGAAACTGCCAATAAAACACAGATTTCTGGGAGAAAGGGGAATAAAAACATTTAAAATTATGTTGTAGTGATGACTGTTTAGTTTAACAAATATTCTATGCAAATCCTTGGAATTCACATCCTGGTAAGTTGCACAGTTAAGCTGGTTTTGTTGTTGTTGCTATTGTTGTTGTTGTTGTTCTAGTTTTTTAAGCCAAGAGATTTGGATGAGTATTAGGAATTGAGTTTATTTGGAGGTACAATGTTTATTTCATTTTCTTTTTTTTTTCCAAGACTATGAATATTTATTCATGGAACAAAAAAATTACAGTCAAGAGACAGAGTCAATCTACAGATAACTAATGAATACAATATAGTACATATGAACCTTGGATATTATCATAACAGTCTGGTCATCCACAGAAGTGTGGGTAAACCTGGAGGATGTTGTGTTAAACCAGAAAGGAAAGACAAATACCATGATCCCACTCTTACATAAATATTCAAATGTTATTTCTTAAGAGGGTAGGAAAATGATTGCCAGATCTAGGTAGAAAACAGTGGAAAGGGAAGGGGAGAGGTTCAGCAGGGATAAAATGACCACAGTTAGACAAGATGAACAAATTCTGACCTTCAGAGATCACAGCATACATGGGAGTATAGAACGTCTCAAGAACCGGAAATGAATGGAGGTATTCTCATTGTTATCCCTTATATTACCTCAACTCTGCTTCCTGTCTCGTGTTCTGTGACTCTAGTCACCCGAGAGCTCCCATGCCACGCTTTGTCCCTCCTCGCTCTTTCTTATCCCTTTCTGCTCTAAGCTGTACTCGGTGCAAAGCTTTCTGACTCACCTTTTAATTGGCAAGTCTTTCCTTATTTCATTTTCTATACATCTCAAATTATGAGAAATGTAATACACTTCAGCTTTATGTAATGCGACAGGCTTTAAAAACCTCTTCCTTTAAAATCTGAGACACAAAGCAGAATTTTTTACTATGTTAAATGAAGACCCTCAAAAGTAACCTTATTGCCATGATTGACAGCACTGTTGTTTAGATCTCCGTCCTGTATCCCCATCCGGTTCTTTTCTGCTTCTGTTTTTCTTCTCTGAGTCTACAATTCATTTGTCTCAGCCCAAACAAAGCCTGACTTTTCTGTGTGTCAGTGTTAAACCTTCACCATGGGCGTTATCAAAACCTGATTTATTTTCAGGATAAATTAATATTATCTAAAACAACACTATTGTACTCTGTCACCCATCAAAATATTCTGGAGCAAGAAACTCTTCGATTGGTTTAGCTGACCTTACACAGTGTAACTGTCAAATAAATTCTATAATGGGCAGCTTAGTGATCTAATTTGGTAACCCTGAGGAACTCCCTGACCCTCCCTCCAGTTTCCCTAAAAGGTTCAAGAAACAGCAATTACAACATTGACATCCTAGCTGGAGCTTGTAAAGTATTTTTCATGCTGTCCCTGGTATTCTTAAATAGTCTTAGCATTCCTAGCATCAAGAAGATACAGTCTTCTAGTGGCTTATGTGGTTACATCCTCTGTCGTTTCCATTCAACAAATAAACAAAGTGGAAAATACTTCAAGTCACAAACTATCCATCACTCTAGTTAGCTTGTAGCTCCAGTCTCTGAAAGAAGGCAGACCGTTTCCTGGAAGAAGATCATGTTAGCCTAGCCCCCTGCATAAGATCCATACTTTTATCTTTAAACCACTGCTGAGACACCATCTTGAGCAAAGCAGCCACCGTCTATAAGCAGACTCTTAAATATGGAAATTATTTGCTCAGGAGCAATCAGAAGTTCATAACCATAAAGCACTGATGCTACAAAAAAAAATCAAAACACAGAAAATCGCGGATTTTTTTTCACAGTCCTGGCTATCCATCAAGATCCAACGTTCTGGGGGTTGGGGATTTAGCTCAGTGGTAGAGAGCTTGCCTAGGAATCACAAGGCCCTGGGTTCGGTCCCCAGCTCCGAAAAAGAAAAAAAAAAAAAAAAGATCCAACGTTCTACTTCAACTGGGAACTTAAGAACTATGCTTAGCAGTACGGGCCTTGAGGCCAAGGAAAAACAGACCTTCTTTTCCAATAAACTACCTAGAACTATCTCACTGAACTTCAGAGGTCTACAAATACTAACAAAATACATGCTGTCTTTCTTTTTAGCATCATTTAAAGCCTGGAGGTTTGTACAACAGATTCGTGTCTAGTGTCTATAAGGTGTAGAATTGAAAGGGACCAGGGACTAGACAAGAAAACTGAATAAGAAGCTGGTCCTGAGGGTGCTGCCTGGAATCCCAGGACCCAACAACACCTGTGCTACAACAGCAAGAGTGTATCACAAAAGAAAAAAAGCATTGAATAACAAAATCCTGTCAGTGTCAAAAGGAGCTTACTAGTGGGCTGGTATGTTTTGCTTCTTTGGAAAGCAATAAAATAATGTTATTTCGTTAGCTAAAACCCACTTGACACAAATAATTTAGAGAGGGAGTTCTCTTCATGTATGTCATTTCTCTAAAGCTGATTTCTTTCAATGTCTTGGCCATTTGCGTTTGTATAACACGATTTTCTTCACTGCCCGGCAGCTCACTTTGCATGTGAAATGCAAAAAGAAAAAAAAAACAAAGTAAACAGATTGTAAAATGAGATCACCTGCTAAATCATTCCAATACTTCACAAGTGTGATTTGGGTGTGTGTGTGTGTGTGAGTGTGTGTGTGTGTGTGTGTGTGTGTGTGTGTGTGTGTGTGTGTTGGTTTTGTTTTCCATTTCAATAACAGTTTTCGGGAAAAAAATGTATTATTTCTCTTATTTCAGATGCTTTGAAGTTTACATAAAATCTCTCCAAATTCTCACAAAAGTTACCTGCGAATCAGTTCTAATCACAGGTTTATTTCGCAGACCCCCCTTGCCCTGCGCTGCTGTGAGGATGGAAGGCGCGAAAGGAGAGGGAGTGCGGAAGAAGTCGCCGCGTGCAAGATAGCAATCGTCAACTCTATTAAAAGGGCCCTGTCGTCCAGCGCACTAAGAATCCACAATAATTCCTGGTGCTGGGGCTTGCTAAGCGACACGTTGATGGGTCAGAAGACAGGAGAGGAACATGACCCTGGAAACGGGGTGTTGCTTTGACACTCCCTGGGTATCTGTTACAAGTGAATTTCCTCTGGCGCCAGCAGGTATTTTGAGCAAGGACCCAGAGGGATCCCAGAGGAGCAGGGTGGGGTGGGGGAAAACCGAGCTGCAAATGTGGGATCAAAGCTTTAAAGATTTCAGAGGAAATTGGAAGCTCCTGATTGCTTGGCTTTAGGGTGAAGAAGACACTTAAGATTTCTTAGGCTTAGTGCAGAGGGAGTGGGAATGGTCCAGGAATAACCAAGATCCCGGGGAGAGATTACGGCAGACAGCCTGGTCCCCACCCCCAGACAAACTTGAGAACCGCTGTGAGATTTACCTACGTCCTTTGCCCTGGGCACCAGAGAGGGCACTCCAGGCGGTTGAGCACGCAAGAGTATTTGAGACATCTGCCACTGTTCCCAGTGATCCCCGGAACCCAGCAGAGTGAACAGAGACTGTGGGGCCCATTAAGTTGGTTGACATTTCCACAGAGCTCTCCCTGGAGGCAGTGAAGGCGGAGCGTTTAAAAACAGGGTACGGACTGAGCACAGCAAAAGTGGATGCTATTTATCTGAACTAGTCTTCACAAGGTCCGGAGAGATGGCTATTGATCCGATGCATGCGAGGCCTTGATAAATTGAGCCAACCAAGAGTTCGATCCCGGGTGACCCCGGCAGATGCCTGAGCAAAAGGAAAGAGCCATCTACACACTGTTGATCCACCCCCCAAGGGGCGTGCCCAGAGTGGCCACACCTGCGTTGCTTGCACTCCTCCAGGCAACCCTGAGAGCAGGGTGCCCCTTCCCTGTCTGAGGGGGTTGGCTGCTGCCTACAGGGCCTGGGGGTTGGGGAGAGGATCAGTTCCTTCTCCCCGATCCTTTCTCTCCCAGGTTCCGGTCAGGTCATCAAATCTGATATCCAGCTCTGGTGTCTTACTGGTGACCCGATACCGGAAAGACACACCTGGGATAAAATCCTTTGGGTTGTTGGCCTCCGAGTCTTGTACACACCTTGGGGTCTTAGCTGAAGCTGAGCCCTTCTCCTGGAATCAAATCGCGATCCGCTCCCCCACCCCCAACACACCGATTTCAGCCTTCCCACTTAACGGTCCACACACTTACTTAGTCTGAAAAGTTCAAGCTACGGCCAACATTTTCTCTATAGCTATGAACTTAATTCACTTTCAGATTCTTCGACGTTATATTCGCTACTACGTTAAAATCCGTTTAAAAGACATTTGTTCTATTCGCCAGCAAAATAGGTGGATAAATTTTATGTTGTAATTCAATCGAATGCAAATGCAAGCAATTAATTTTACCAGCCTTGTACTACTTTCTGTACAATGTGTGCCTCAACTTTAAGGATAATACAAGTATAAGGATAATATAACAATACGGATAATGCAAATACACAATTCTAAATAAAAACTGTTTTGAAAGTCGAGAACAGCATTCTTTGGATACTCTCGATGTGCTTTAAGCAATACGGCAATACTGTTTATTTCTTCACTTTTATTCTGTCTAAAGCCCTGAGATTAGGAAAATGATCTGAATCAAGTTTCTTTTTATACAGTAAAAGAAATCAAATCCCTTCTGTTACATGATGAGGGTTCTGTGTAGCCAGAATGTGAAAAGTTTTTAGCCCCTTTGACGGAAACTATTTGAACCTGAAAATTTTGCTTGGCTATCTATCTTGCTAAAAGTCAGGGCCAGATAAAGCGGAATCTGGCTGTGGTTTCTCTTGGAAAGAAAACAATGAACTGACTGGTCATTTATCACAGTGCCAGCTCTCCCGCTCCTCCAGGGTGGCTTAATTTGACATTGTTACATGGAGGTGTTTGCATCATTGGGTGATGAAATAGAACCAACTTGGTGGAAGGGTGAATGCTAAACTATCCTTCTTTTGTGTGAAGAGTAATAATAAACTGGAGGAACTCCTCTAACCAGGCTGTTCTCAGCAGGAGGACTGGAGAAGTGCCCACGTTCTCTGCGGGACATCTCCTGTCTTCCCTCTGATTCTGCCCAGCCCGATCCCCTATGAGGGTAACTAGGGAAGAGTTGAGGGACCCATTTCAAAACTGGCTGCCAGTGTATCTGCTTCAGGCACCATGGAAATTAAAAGAATTAATTCCTTTTTGTCCTAGTCCAGGTACTTATTTTAGCCAAAAAGAAAGAAAGAAAGGAAGGAAGAAAAGAAACATTGATCTTCTCTCAGATGCCTAAGCAGCTAAAGGAAAGATCAATATGCATATATAACAAAGACCCAGTCTCAGTTGCATGAATTCTATAGTATTCAAATAAAGCTGAGTGTGGTGCTCATTTCCTGGCCTCACAGCACTCTGAGAGAGTCAGGAAGAGTCAGCCTGGGCTAATTGGTGAGCTTCAGAACCTCCTGAGCTACAGGGCAACACTTAAGCTCTGTTTGGAGGAATTTATTTAATAGGAAGAATTAAACTGCTTTACTTTAAAAAAATAGTTATAAAAAAACTGGAAAGAAGTTAATTTCTCCACCATGTCACAGAAGAGCATGTCAGGACATCAAGTTATCCATAACATTCTTCTCATGTTGTTCTGAGTTCTGTTTCCTTTATTTGCTTTGTTTTGTTACAGCCCAGGCTGATCTGGAACTCATTTTGTAGCCCAGGCTGGCTTCAGACTCATGGCAATCCTCCTGCCTCAAACTTTCAAGGACTAGGATTACAGGAATTGTTGCCATGTCTGGCTTTGTTGGCTTTTTTTTTTTTTAATTAGCAAAGACTTTTTTTCATTCACCTAAAATTTCACTTACTCTGTAAGTTTGCACCTGTATTTGGATTCATGAAGTCACTGAATAAGTTTAAAAGTGTGTCTGTATACTTAGGTGTCAAAAAACAATTATTTAAATTAATGAATATTCATAAAGTATGTTAATATATGGCACCATTCTCCTGCAGAACTTTATTACTTACCCTTTCAAATGTTATGGCAATATAAGAATGGAGTAATCAAGTTTATTAAAAGTCTGCATACATTTTTCATGGAGAGTGCATTAAGTTGATTAGCTAAGTAAGAAGTAACATCTTCAAAATATTCAGAGTTGAGTCAAGGGTGAGTGTGTTTTTAAGCTGAGATCTACCCCCATCTTCACCTTTAGATAGTTCCCTTTTCAGTATTTCTCTGTGCAGTAAGTACTGGACAAGAGAAATTATACTAAGTAAAAGCTCTTGAAGACTTAACCATGCAGGTTGCAAACACATTCTGTACCAGATAAAAGAGTAGCAGCGATTCCTCCCACAGGAATATGTAAGCAGGAAGATGTAACAAGAGTTAAGTGAGAGGCTCCTTAAAAAAAAAACACCTAAGACTACACCAGGCAACAGTAACTAAGCAACAGTGTTTTTTTCATGGGACCTGAGCCTCAAGGTGCTTGAATCCTCTGTTTCCTTGTTACTATCCTGGAACCTTTCCTCCTTTGATTTCACTTTCTGGAAGATTATTACTTGAATTAAGGAAAATGTTACTTTTCACATCAATTAGCATATTTTTTGTTCTCTTATTCTTTCTGTAGGTTTCCAACAACTTCTCTTATAGGTCTTCTAATCATGTAGATATGCGGGTTTATCATCTGAAGGTATAACTTCCTCCATTGATGATGTTGTATTCATTAATTTTTCTCTTGTTTAATTGCCTTTGTTAAAACTTCCACATCATACTTGCAGAGCTAACTTGGCTTTGGGACAAGTATATAATAATCCAAAACCGTGAGCAATAAACTTTGACAACGTGTGAGTTACCTACTCTCAGGCATTTTGCTACAGTAGCTTAAGCCAAAGGAATCAAGCTTCCATCTAAATGCATAGAAGGAGGAGACTGACCGGCATAAATGTGTGTGCAAAGATTAGTCTGACTCTATCATGAAAATGGAGAACGTAGTAGAACAAAAGATGTAGGAGACTACTTTAAACCAAACCCCATTAAAGTCTGATAAAAGGAGAACAGTAGCATCCGCAAGAATGTTGGATGGGAAGATGGACGCAGTGGGATAGAGTCCAAAGATTTTTAGGAAGCCTGAGTCTCAGGAAAGTGGAGATGGATTGTCCTATGTGGAAGATGAGAGCTCACCAATCAGTCCTGGGTTTCTGATTTCTATTTTCTGCAATGGACTTTTTGCTCCCAAAGAATGAATTGAGCCTTCTCTGTCCTTCGCCTAGGCCTTTGGGCAAGTAGATTGGTTTTGAGATTCATGTACACATGGACACAACTAATTAGCTAGCATAGATATTACACAAATAAGTGTCTGCATATATTACAAAGATAACAGACTATGTCCCTAACAATGGTCTGAGTCAGTATAAAGAAGACCTGAAAAAAATACTTCTGAAAAAACACCAGTTCATTTGACAAAATAGTCATTAAGAGCCAAATCAACCACAACGGGTGATAAAAAGACTGTGTGAAGCAGGGGGAAGTGTCCATCAGAAAGAGCTGTAATTCATCATCATCTCCCTGCCTTGACTGGAGCACCATGAACAAGGAATAACTCTTGAGAAGAGCGCAGCTTTGTGTCTGTAAACATTCAGGGTACTCCTACCTGAGAACAAGGTTTTAAGGGTTGAAAGTGATGCTGGGCCAAGCCTACAGCCCCTTGATGTTCTGTTGCCTTTCCCTCTAAGCCTCCTATCAACCAACAATTCACAAGGTCCTCCTGAGAGCAAACAAGTCGCTCCTTCCCAGCTGGGTGAAAATTACTTTGCCACCTTTTAAATAAAAACAGTGCTATTTAGAGACTAGCACTGTGAAAGCAAATTTGTGGTTTCATGAGTTCCTAATACACACTGCAGAGGTAACTGCTATGACAGGCTATATTTCTGGACAATGGTCACAGATGTTGAAGAAATATAAACTATGATTGTATCAGATTGAATTAACTGAGTTAAGCCTTTCTACATATGTTCCTCTTTTGAGCTTCCTTTAAGGTCATTTGGTAGAAAAATCTCTGTTCACACAACAAACACAGCATTCCAGTTCTATTAAAAGCTGGGAAGACCGGGGTTGGGGATTTAGCTCAGTGGTAGAGCGCTTGCCTAGGAAGCGCAAGGCCCTGGGTCGGTCCCCAGCTCCGGAAAAAAAAAAAAAAAAGCTGGGAAGACCACGAGGAGATCTGATTCTTAAGTATCACTGGGTAGTGGTGGCACTCACAGTCGGGAGACAGGGGCAGGCAAATCTCTACAAGTTCAAGGCCTTCCTGGTCTACAGATCAAGTTGCAGGCCAGCAGGGATACCCTGTCTAGAAAACACACACACACACACACACACACACACACACACACACACACACACACACCTTAAGTTTCTAAGAATATCAGTTATTTTAACTGTCTTGATCTTGAAATTTGCATTGCAGTTGCTATTTATTAAAACACAGGAAGACCATTCAGTTTGAAGAGTCTTGATAAATAGTAAGAGATTTTCACAGTTGGAGCTTGACTGAGCACATGGAATCGGGATTGACAACTCATAAGTCACTAAAAGTTCACACAACACAGATCATAATGAGTAACTGCCCTTGAAGCACTGTTTCAGGTATATATCTAAGCAATCAGCAAGCTGCACATCTTACGTTAAGAACAGGACAGGCCAAAATAATGGATGAGGAAGAGGAAGAGGAGGAGGAGGAGGAGGAGGAGGAGGACGGGGAGAAGGAGGAAGAGGAGGAGGAGGAAGAGGAGGAGGAGGAGAAGGAGGAGGAGGAAGAGGAGGAGGGGGAGGAGGAGGAAGAGAAAGAGGAGGAGTAGGAAAAGGAGGAGGAGGACGAGGAGAAGAAGAAGAGGAAGAGGAAGAGGAGGAAGAGGAGGAAGAGGAAGAGGAAGAGGAAGAAACATAAGAATACAAGCAGAGCACGTTGTGACAAGAGTTAACACACTATTAGTTAGCATGTACATGTGCATGCTGATGTGCTTGCATGTGCACCTGTATAAGGGGCTTCATTTCATCTGTAAAACAATCACACTAAGCAGATTAACTGTTTCTATGCCCCAGCTCCTGCAGCCAGAAGGAAGCAGCCGTCCAGTTGACTCCAAACCTAACTGTTATCCTACCTCTCCTATGTACCTATTTCTCTCTAGGAAATGCAATGGAATAAAAGAGAGCCCAGAAGGGCTGGTTATGAGTCAGTCTTCTGCTTTAGACTGGCTATCTTGGAGCCAACAAACACAGACCTTTCATTTGGAGCCCAGATTTAAATGTATAAAACTGCTTAAGCAGAGAGAGGTTAGTTCAAAGCATGTGTTAAAGAAAAGAAAGAAAACGTGAACCCAGCGTTCTAGCTGTTGGTAGTGTTCGTAAGGACAGCCTGCTGCCTCATAAGGTGTTATTGCTAAAGCAAATTTTATGTCAGCCTAAAAACAGGCAGAGATGAAGGCAAGCAAAAGATGTGTATAATAAAGCCACAGGGTCATAAATTACCTGATATACGGAAGGTTCCAGTAAATGTCTGCTGAGTGAAAAATGACCCCCGGGGACAGACTATCAGACACCAGCTTTCAGAGGTACCGATAGCATGATTTTATACATACTTTATTGTGCTTTTTTTATATTGATCATCCTGCAAATTTTATATTTTAATTAAATGTAAGGACTACTTACACTATAAATCAAAACCTGTAAGTTCACAAAACTGCTCAAGTATGACAGTAATGAAATCAAATGTATTCAATGACAATTCTAACAAGCGTTAGACATATTTAAATGTTCCAAATAAGTCACATAAACCATAGTCAATTTGAGATTCCCACCACAGTCCCACAGATTAAAGTATATTTTGAATTTAAAATCATGACTTCATCATCCTTGTACAGATTTTCATTTCTCTAATAATATTTCACATTCTAGACAGAAAGTATGTACAATATTGAGCTGCCAAGTTCTGACTGCCGAGTGAGTGTACAGAAGCAAACCTCAGAGACCTGCTCCCCTGTTCGCTTGCCCTCCAGCTGTTCTAACTAAATCTGGGGACAGATGAGCATTGAGAAGACCCAAGACAAAGTTGGGTTCACCCAGTCAAAGCGAACTATTTCCATTGTAACTGTCCTGTCTTTTTACATTAAAAACTCAAAGAAGAGAGATTACCTTTTCAGACTCTCTGAGGTTCATCTGTGGTATTAAATAACTTATCCATGTTTGGGACATAGTACCTGTTCACACCATCTGAAATGACTCTGACCAAACCGTGATCTGACTAGACCCGTTAGGGTTGGAGCTAAAACAGTGTTGCAGAATTCGCCTGGCATGCCCAGGCTGAGGGTTTCATTCTAGCTTTGAAGAAAAGGAGGATGAGGAAGAGAAAATGACAAGGGGTAGATTGTGTTTTCCATCACATTCCAAACAATGCTATAGCCTTGGCATATCTGATGGTGTTAGGTATCTTAAACTCTAATTGATTTTCTATTTGATGACATCTGTTTCTAATTAAATTTTGCCTTCTAGTCATTACATTACCACACTTCCATCACTTCAAGCCTGAACTGGTTTCAGAATCTAAAATATCTGGCCCACTTCTTCCTAACTGGGTTTTTTTTTTTTTTTTTTTTTTTTTCCTTATCAACAAGCATTGGTTGACTAGGAACTACTATGAAAAAAAAAATAGAAAAATAAAGACCTTTATTTGAGCATGGTCCTTACGAGACATGTTCATATGGAAGTGTTCATAAATGAGTGACCCCTCATTTCTGGTCTCTAGAAATGAAATCCACTGTAGGAGCAGAAATGCTCACTCAAGGGGTTGGGATTTAGCTCAGTGGTAGAGCACTTGCCAGCAAGCTCAAGGCTCTGGGTTCGGTCCTCAGCTCTGGAAAAAAAAAAAAGAAATGCTCACTCAAGTTGAAAATGGCTTCTTAGCTGTGGTGCCACACACCTTTAATCCCAGCACTAGGGACATAGAGGCAGGCAAATCTCTGAGCCTGGTCTACTGAGAGGGTTTCGGGAGAGTTACACAGAGAGAACCCAGTCAAAGAAACAAAGCAAAACAATGGTTGTAGTCATTAACTGAGAGAACACGACCTGCACAGCCTCGGGCAGGCCCGTACTACAGATAAGTAAGGAGAGCGCACTTGGAAGTGCGGCAATCAATGACAATTTGAAGTCATTATTTTGGAATGTTGCAGGACACAAGCAAAGAAAAGAACCTAAATGATGTTTTGTTCTATGAAATAATGGGGAGAAGCTTTGAGTAACTCAAAAAGCTCATCGGCAGGCAATAGTTAAGTTCTAGTGAATATAGTGAATATAGAGAATAACGAAGCTCTCCAAAGGAAGAGCACCTACAGAAGAGAGATTGCCTAGCGCCCACAGGTCAGCACTAGCAGGGAGAAGAAGAAAAAAGATGGGAAGAGAATGGGGGAAGCGAAGGGGTGCCAAGCTTTAACATATAAAATATCTACCACTTAGGTAAGTTTGAAATTAACCATATACAGTCGTCATTTAAACGGCATATATGTAAATATTAATAAGAAAACTGATAATGTTGACAATGAAGATATATGATAAATAGTTAATACACAGATGGTAGATAGATGATAGATAATGATAGACAGATATAGATAGATAATAAATATAGATGCTATATGATTAATTGATACACAGATGATAGGTAGATGATAGATAAATGATAGACAGATCTAGATAGATAATAAATATAGATGGTATATGATTAATTGATACACAGATGATAGGTAGATGATAGATAAATGATAGACAGATCTAGATAGATAATAAATATAGATGATATATGATTAATTGATACACAGATGATAGATGATAGATAAATGATAGATTATATATAAATAAATGATAGATAAATCATAGCTATAGGTAGGTAGGTAGATAGATAGATAGATAGATAGATAGATAGATAGATAGATAGCAGACAGATAGATTAGAATAGATTGCAGAATATGTGTTTGATGAACTTTGAAATGCACCACCATATGGAGAACAGAGACAGCACTGAGAGCAGAACCAAGTAGGGCGTCTACTGAGGAACACTTAGCAGCTCTGAGTCCACCCAGAAGTCAAGCCAGCAGAAAGAAGTCAAAGGGACAGTGGACTAATAATCAGTTAGGCGCTAAGCCTTTCTGTGTGTGCCAGTTGTGACTTTAGCAAAAACAAGCTCCTTAGATCGGTTGGGTTTTCTGACATTTGATACAAACTCCATCAAAACCTGTTTTCTGTTTGAGACTATATGTACAAACGTAACTGAAAATGCTTAAAAGTGAATTTCCGTTCATCCAAAAAATTTAATCTGGCTACTAATTTTAGCGTGGGCCCTGCAGCTCTTACCAGCACAGCTCGCTAACCAACACTGAAATAACATTGAGCGGTTTGAATTTCACCTCCCCTTCTTTGCTTAATGAGTAGTGAAAAGTCTCAGAGGTGAAAGAAAAATCGCTGATGGTAAGTTCCCGAAGACTAGTGCGGTTGATGATTTCAGCAGTTAATCTTTCTAGCAGATTGTTGGAGTGAAAAGGTGGATTTTCTCGTTAAAGTTGTGAAATACTCAGTACTATTAATTTTATAAATACAAATATTTCCACAATGATGTAGAAGATGTTTGACTTTCTAAAACATAGGAGGTTGAGGTTAGTTTCAGAGTTTTGTATAAGACACTATATAACTAACATTTTATCCACAATAAGACAATACATTTTTCATTATGAAGCACTGCGGTGACAGTTGGTTTTCATTGTTGAGTGGATTTAGAATTGTTTGGAAGACGCATGTCTGCATATAACTGTGCAAGAGAGGCTTAACTGAGGCGAAAAGACCCATCCTCTGTTTGAAAGAGGCCATAATATTGGCAGGGGACCTGGGTGGAACAAAGTAGTAAAAGGTGAAAGAGAGCTGTTGTGGTTTGCCCTGGAGTTCTCTGTATTTTGATGCTAATTCCATTGCCCCAAGGACAGCTGCCTAGTCCTGTACTCAGGACTCTGGTGACTTCACTAGAACCTTCTCCCCATTGAATTTGTAAAATACAGGTGAGGGCAGGTACAGGATAGAAGGAGGCCTGTCATTGGAGGAGAAGGTAGGTTGGGCGGGAGAGGAGTTTGAAGGAAGAGGAGGAGACTGGAACAGAAGGGAGGAAGAGACAGGAGGGAGAGGGAGAGAAGCCGTGGCAGGACAATATGGCAGGTGATGTTAAGATCCCACTCTGCATATTTACAGGTTGTTATTAATGTTCTTAAGGGATGGATGGTACTGGGGTTTGTATGTTTAGGTGGGCAATTATATCTTATCAATTGGATCTAAAGGTTATTGTGTTGTGTGTTCTTTCATGTGTAGATTTAAGTGTAATGGAGTGTGGGGCGGGCCACGGAATTGGAATGTGTGCTTCTGGCAAGATATCCAGCAGATATCTTGAGGCACTGCAATGCCGGACCTAGTGGGGATAAAAGACAGCCTTACTTTTTTATTTTTTTATATTTTACAACAGAGAGCCACCGCCAAGCACCCACACTTGAGCACCTCTCTCTAGTCACAACTACAGATACAATGTGACTAACCACTTAATGCCCCCCTCATACCCTACTCCCCCTGTTAGATGGACTTTACCCTTTCAAACCTCAAGACAGAATAAACCTTTCCTTCCTTAAGCTATTTTGGTCTGGCATTTTGCTCAGCAAGAGAAAATAATGTACCTAGCCTTTTAAAACACCTAGAACTAGTCATTCAAAATAAAAACTACAACACCACAATACCAATGATTCTATGTTTGTGTCTCCGAATAACATGCCACGAGTTTTTTTTTTAAATCACTACTTCGAACCTTGTGTTCCACCATCCCTACACCTATGCTTCTACTAGTGTCATTATACATAGATCCATCCTCAGACAATCTTGCTACATGTGGTTTTCTATGGTGTAAATTTTCACTTAACGCCCCTACGATTCAATGATATTTGGTGATTTGCCCCTGTTGGATGTTGGTACAGGCCACGAAATTTCTCTGCTGTCTAATACTAAGCTATTATTTTTCTACCTTGTGTTTCTCAATCCGTTGCTGTTTATGCCTGTTTGACACAGACTAAATGGTAACTTGGGAGGATCTAGATTCATCCGGATGACAAATACCTAGGCATATCGTGAGAAAGTGACTGAATTAGAATAATTGACAGGGGAAGAGCCCCCCTAGCTGTAGGTGGCACATTCCATAGGCTCCAATGTCTCACACTCCAGGCACCATGCCCTCCCCCACGACAGACTTCTCTCCCAAACTTGTAACTAAAATAAACCCTTTCTCCCCTCAGTTGCTTTTGTCAAGGAATTTTATCACAGAAACAAACAAACAAAAAAGTAACTAATGCACAGTGGACTTAAATGAAACCAAAATAAAGCCCAATGTCTACCCGGACTTCAGGAGTTAAGAGTGCGTACTGCTCTTAACAGAGAACCCAAGTTTGTTCACAGTGCACGTGTTCGACAGCTTGTCACAGGTAACACAGGTTCTGGGGATGTGACATCCTCTTCTGGCCTCTGACTCACCCATGGGCACACATGCATAGTGTACAATTTAAATTCTTCAATCTTTAAAAATAAGCAAGATTGGGCTAATAATTGTTTTGTATTTTGTTTGTTTGTTTTCTCTCAGAAACTGAGGGCAGAAAGAAAAGGCTAGCGACTCTCAAAGCCTTCCTGGAGCAAACTGGAGTGCTGTCTGCCTAGGAAGCTTGAATGGAGACTGAACAGTGAATCCTCACACGCCACAGTGGTGCTCACCACAAGTACAGAGAGCACTGCATGTGTCGTGCCTCTCTCTGAAACACTTAAGTAGCAGAGAGTTGCTAAGACTACGCACAAGATGCTGACATTGGGCTGGGGATATGGCTCAGTGTGTGTCACCCAGTAGCTGTCCTGGTCCTCTGCCTCTGATAATCTTGCTGCTCTCCATGCCTTCCCCCAGCCTCAGGTACAGCGTTTGTGTTGTGCGTGTTACCTGGGCTTGTCCACCACATGGCCACTGACTCTGCAGTAGCCAGTTCTAGATCTCTGTGGTGGCTCCTGCCTGTTGCAAAGGAAGCTTATTTGATGAAGGTTGGAGCTCTGCACTTATCTGTGGGTCTTCTAGACACAGCGGGGACGCTACACCCGTGAAATCTCAATCGTGTGGTTCTCTAAGCAAGGCTGGTACAGTGAGAGCACTGTGCACAGTTGATGTGTCAATGCAGAGAAGAGAAGTTTCACAAGATGCCATCCCTAGGTGAAGGCTGGAAGCTATCAGTGGCCATTGAAAAGAGAGGCCGTTCCCATCCAACTTCAGGAAGTCAGACAGCCATGAAGACATGTATGACAAACAACACTCAATGGACTCAAGAGTTTGTTGGGTTTGTGGAGGGAAAGGGTGTTTGTTGGTTTGTGTTATAGAGTGTGTGTGTGTGTGTGTGTGTGTGTGTGTGTGTGTGTGTGTGTGTGATATAATGGTAATTAAAGAAGAAGAGGTCATGAATTTGAGAGAGGCACAGGGCAGGAATTGAAATGGGGAGAAGGATGGGGTAGAGATTATATACAAAGAATAGCAATGTATGAAATTCTCAAAAAATTTAAAAAATTAAGTTATAAAAGAAGAAAAGCCCAACAAACTGAGTTTAATTCCAGGATCCACATGGTGGAAAAACAGCTGAGTCTCACAAGTTATCTTCCGACCTCCACATGCACACTGTCATGTATACACACACACACACAGACAGACAGAAAGAGAGAGAGAGAGAGAGAGAGAGATTAATAAATAGATAAATAAATAAACAAAAGTTAAAAGGGCTTTTAAATGTTGACTGTTGGGTGGGTCTGGGTTCCTGTATTGTACCAAGCCACTCATTAAAAATGGCAATATCCAACAAATTAAGAAGAATAAAACATTAATATAAGCCAAATATCAATGAACTTCAAAGACATGTGAAGGGAAAGAATGAAGGTCACATGCTTTATAGCTGTCTACTTTATAATTTATACAACATACACAGCACATTTCGTACCACGTGGACAAGTCTATGACTACCTACTTTATAAATTATATAACATACACTGCATATTATGGACCACGTGGACAAGTCTATGACTACCTACTTTATAATTTATATAACATACACTGAATATTACATGGACAAGTCTATGACTATCCACTTTATAACTTACACAACATACACAGCACAGTGTATACCATGTGGACAAGTCTAGAGACACAGCCTGCAGACCCATAGCCTGGCACCAGTCCGGGAGCAAGAAAAAGGCATAAAGGAAACCAGTGGCCATGGTTACAGTGACCATAGTTACACGGGAGTAGACATTTACTAAAGTTAAATTGTACAATGGATTGTCAAAACTTGAACAGCTGTCATACATTTGAACTGTTAAGTCTCGCTCATTTAAATTTTTTATTTTTATTAATACCCACCATGGGTTTTTGGTTTTTTGTTTTTGTTTTTTTTTGTTGTTGTTGTTTTGTTTTGTTTTTTGGGTTTTTTTTTTTTTGTTTTTTTTTTTTTTGTTTTTTGGTTTTTTTTTGTTTGTTTGTTTTGTTTTTTTGTTTTTTGCTCCAGCTGGCCTGGAACTTTTGAACTTGCTCTGTAGACCAGGATCACCTTAAACTCACAGAGCTCTACATGACTTTGCTACCCAAGTACTGGGAGTGAAAACTTTTGACCCTACTTTTGAAAAAAGAAAAGTTAAAAAAAGAAACAAAGAAAAGACCTCAGTCTACTAGGTTTTAATACTTACATGAACTGTGTGCCAATTTTAAGGTTGAAGTGGGAAAGACACAGCAACCTGAGATCTGCTTGCAGTGACGGCAAGAAGGACTCGGGCTTTTCTTTAAGGCCGGCCCCTGGGAGCCTAGCCATGCTCCAGTGAGCATATGGGAAACACAAATTGGACCTTTTTTCTTTTCTTCTTTTTTTTTTGTGGGTGGGGGGTTCAGAAGGAAGGGGGTGGGAGGATGGGTGGGGTCTGGGGGGGCTAGGATTCGAGAGTGATCAGGGTGCACGATGTGAAATTCCCAAAGAGTCAATAAAAATATTCCCCGAGGGGCCTAGGATTCCGCACTGGACAGACAACACCAGGTTACGAGGGAGCAGAGATGCTGAGGAACAATGTGTCCCAGAGGACCTGGTGTCAGGATGAGGGAGAAGTGCAGCAGACACCTCACACTGTATTTCCCTTCCTGGCACTCGCCAGAGGTTTCAGGAGTTTGGTGGACAGGTCAATAGCTACCTGAACTACAGAATTACCTTCCCCGTGGTCATGATGAGGGTCTTACCTGCTCCTCTGGAGCTCCCCTTCCCTTCTGTCAGAAGCATTTGCAATTTCTTTTCGGAAGTCTGCAACAATCAGTCGAGTTTGGTTGACAAAGATCTAGGTGATAACTGAAGAAAAACCATTGTGCATGTCTTCAAACTGGGGACGACTTGGACAGATCAGTCTCGCCCCTTGGGGTATGGTCTTAGATGAAAGAGAGCATTTTTATGCCACTATGACCCTGACTTAGTGCTATAGTATCAGAAGATAAATATAAAATGTTTGAAATCTTACAGGGACCTTAATGGAACAAAAGAAACATAAACGATTTAAGCCACCACCACCCCAAACACTAGTTCCTCTGTCATCTCTGTATTCTTGAAGAAAACTGTCAAGGATTATCCTAGGAAAGAAAGTTCATCCAATGGCTTGGACTCTGTGGAAGCGATATAAGTAAAACTCGCTGGTATATCTCACATGTACAGAAACAATTACAAACCAAGCCGTAATCAGTCTCAGCATTCTTCATAGGAAGAATTAACACGACAGGGTCCATTCTGTAATCACCACATTGAGGAGAAAGACACAGGGATCCATCCAGTTAAAAAAGATGTGTCCACATTCAAGTCCACACAGCTAGATAAGTACGCATACAGGATCTGGGCACTGTCCCTTGTCACTCAGCTCAGAAGTGTCATAGTGTGACAGACTCATTTAAGAGATAAATGTAAAAGGAATAAAAACCATGCCTTTGATGTTTTAGAGTGGGGTGGAGACAAGCTTCACCTTTCCCAGTCAACGTTTAGCTCAAGTTCATTTGAGTTGCATTAGACTCTTCCTAGGAAAACTTTTTTGACCATGGTCATCTTTGCAATCAGACTAAAAGAGAAATGAACTTACTTAGCGATATGAAGAGAAGTTTAGTATCTGCATAACATTTTAGCTTAAAACAACACTAACTTTATCTAACATATGTCAGAGTTACCAGCTCAACAGCCCCCAGCCATCAAGCAACTGTGTTTGCCTGTGAAGAAACCCTTCAGCACTTGGCATATTTTATGACTGAATTGATCTAACCCATGTCTATGTCCACATAGGGCCTGTGTGGTGCTCTCAAATGTTCTGATAAAGAATTTCTGAATTCTTCCACTAATAATTCTTGAAAATTGACTTAAACTCTTAACTAGAGAATGGGCCTCCTCACTCTGCAAATGTCAGGGATGGGGGGGTCTGTGGAGCTCTCCTCTTCATAGACCATGAGTCTGGTTGTACAGTTCTTCATCACAAGACTCCTCACAAAACATAGCCAAAGCACATGAAACCCGAGGTCTGTTGTTGCTACTGTCTCGTTGTCAGTGGAATAAGAGCTACAGAAAAGTCATAATCTTATCTCGATATTTAATTGATTGTTAAGCTAGAAACAGTAAAAAATCATTTCAGGAGTTCTCATTTCTAAAGATAAATTCTACAGGCTTCATTCCTAGAGTTAACTTGCTGAAGCCGTGACTGCTCATCTCACTGTATTTGGTTTTAGAAAGGTTTAGAGAGGTTTTAGAAAGTAATGAGGTCACAAGGGTGCATCCCTCCCATTGGCCTGGTCTTCTATGAGTAAGAGCTCCTATATCTTCCTCTATCTTTCTGCCCCTCTGTTTGCATTCAGGGGGAAGAGCATCAAGGGAACACATTATACGAGTGACAACCTACAAGTCAGGAAAAGAACCCTGACTAGAACAAACTGTGCTGGTTGTCTGATCTTGGACTTCCAGCCTACAGAATTATGAGAAAATAAAATCTTCATTCTGCACTCAACCTGGTCTTACTAAATCAGTAAACTTCTGTCAAACTTTGGAAATGAATTAGAAAAAATTTTCAAAAATGTTTCACCTATCCTATCTTGTAGTATACCTGATACATGAATATATTAATATTAACTTAAACAGTGATGCAGAAAGGTTTGATTAATGCCAATGGCTTTTATTAAGACAATTCAATAACTCACACGTTTGTATTGATCTACCCCTCAGGAACTAATTTTATAAAGGCATTTCTACTGAGGCAGGTAAGGCAGTGATCACAGTGTTACATGAGTTAACTATTTTATTCTACACATACATTAGCTGAGACCTTTTAATTAATTAATCTCCTCTCCTTTTTACAAGAGGTCCCCTGATCCTATGGTTTCCTTAAAGGCAAAGTACATTTTTGGAGACAGTTTGTTTTGGTTTTTTTGTTTTTTTTTTTGTTTGTTTGTTTGTTTGTTTTTTTTTAGCTTCTTTCTTACACTCTTCCTCTAGAAATACCTGGGGACTAATGAGTGTAAGCTTAACTTCCCACACAGGCGACACTTCCAAGAGTGTGACAAAGTCGAGAATTCAAACATGTCATGTTCCAGAACACCTGTGAGTCCACTCACTCTTTCATTTACTAACTCTTTATTAAGCCCGTGTTGTGCGTGGAGGCCCTGTTTTAGGTTCTGAGTACTCAAATAAGCCGGACACATCAAAACTCTGCACTTGTGAGATACTTGGTATAGTTGGAGAACAGGGAGAAGAGGAGACAGAATAACAAAGAAAAATTAAAAACAAGAATTATAGGACATGAGTTAATTTCAACTGAGGCCCCAACAGTCACGGTGGCTGTTAAAACCAGGCTCTGGCATTTGGTCAGGTAATATAGTATCTGCCTAGAATGGTGGCCACACCTATATACTGTATTTGGCCTCTGGGTGTTCCTGCTGCCCTATTGGCCACACCCTTCCCTCATTTTCATCCAATAGAATAAGCTAGAAGTGACCTGTGGCTTCCAAGGTTAACTGAAAGCCACTGACCCTCCCCCACCTCACTTGGGTCTTCTAACTGAAGCAAACTGTCTGACAAGACATTTAGCGCCCCCCTCCCCCGCACTGCCCAGTAGACAGGCTGAGTGGATGAGAAGCAAGCCACGCCCTGGTTCTTTTGCCCCCCCCCCCAGCTCTAACCTGCCGGAAGTGGAAGTACATGAAGAACTTGCTTTGGCATTCATCCCTAGACGACTCCAGCCCCACATGGCTCTGGCTACCTTAGTGTGTCGGCCCTAGGAGAGAAGTACAGATCTGATCCCTGTCTCCTCACAGCAGCAAGAGAAGTAAGAACAGCTTACATCATTGGTCCAGGACATGATCCATGAACAGATCTCTGGAAGATGAAGCCAGTAAACTAGGTGTTTCTTGTCTCTTTGCTTCGTTGTTCTCATCCAGGACTTTCAAATCTTACAAAGTTGTGATGAGAGTTAGAGGATCCAGAAAGTTCTACAACAGCACCTGGTATATGGCAGTAAGCTAGCAAACACTAGCGGCTCTCCTTTATTGTTGATGAGTAAAGTGGAATGATGGCCAGGCCAGTGAGATTGCTCTGTGGGTAAAGATATTTACTGTACAAGCCTGAAGACCTGAGTTCTAAGGCCAGAACCCAAGCTAAAGGGGGAGGAAAGAGCAAGCTCCATACTGTGGACCACATACATCAGAGCCACCCCACCCTGCATATTGAGTTCCAGGCTAGCCTGGGCTACACAGTTGAAATCTTGTCTTGGGAAAAAAATAGATGATGAATTTAAAATTGTCCCTGATTTGCATTCAGGGGAGTTCTTTTACAGAAGATTACACTTGAGATTTGTCCTAAAATAAACTCAGATATACAGAAAATCAGGCAAAAGCTCTCTGATCCAGCAAGGGACACAGACATGGCCAGTGTGATACAGAGTGAGGGAGGAAAAAAGTAAAAAGTCACACCAACTGTACACACACACACACACACACACACACACGTGTACACACATACACGCACACACATATGAGCACATGCACATGTGCACGAAATGTATGCACACCAACTGTACACACACTAATCCACATAGATGTGTACACATACACATACACTCACCCACATACATGTATACACATACATGCACATGTGCACACACATGCGTGCCCACCAACTGTACACACACTAATCCACATACATGTATACACACACTCACATACATGCACATGAGCACATTCATGCACCCCAACCATACACACACACACGTGCACATGCACACACATACACACTGAGGAAGTTGGATTCCACATCAGACATAGTAGGCAGCTTTGAGAGACTTTAATCAGAAGAGTGACTTGAGTCTCTGCTTGGAAATGGATTTGAAGAGGACAAAAACGGAAACAAAAAGACCTGTTAAGAGATCGCAGGGGCTAGAGAGAAAGCTCACTAAGGACACTGTCCTTGCAGAAGACCTGGGTTCAGATCCCAGCACCTGCGTGTTAATTCGCAACCATACTTTACTCCAGTTCTGGGGATCTAGCCCCTCTGCAAGGTGGCTTGGCTTTGTGGATGGGGTGACAAGACAAACCAGGAGACAGGCTTGATGGCAGGCACTAGCCATCTATTGCACAAGTATACCACGCACGTGCAAGCAAAAACACTAAAAGAAAATAATTCAAAAAGGAGAGAGGTTGATTACTGTACATCTAGAAATGACCCAGCCCAGGGTAGTAGAGTGCTCATGTGGCACACAGGAAACTGGGAGTCAGTTCCCAGCACGGTCCATGATGTTCAATGTCATATCAATGTTCATCGTTCATTGCCAAGAAAACAAGAATTAACTTGTGGGTTTTGTTTTAAGATACACAAGTGGCACTATTAGAAAGCGTGGCCTTGTTGGATTAGGTGTGGCCCTGTTGGAGTAGGTGTCTCACTGTGGGCGTGGACTTTAAGACCCCCATCCTAGCTGCCTGAAAGCCAGTGTTCTGCTAGCAGCCTTCAGATGAAGATGTAGAACTCTCAGCTCTTCCTGTCTGGATGCTGCCATGTTCCTGCCTTGATGATAATGGACTGAACCTCTGGACCTGTAAAAGCCAGCCCCAATGAAATATTGAACTTATTTTTTTAAAAAAAAGATACAAGACAGTAGTCACAGTCCACAACTTCATTGTGAACTGGAAAAGGCCCTGGAATACATTTTAATAGATATTTCATTTCATGTAGTAGCTTTTTTGTTTAATAATGACCAAAAAAAAAAAAAGAATTAAAATAAAAAAGAAAACAAAGTGTCCTGTGTGGTATGTCGCTCAGAAGTTCTTCTACAGTTTTCCCCTTCTTTCCTAACATTAAGCAGATGTAATAAAAATTATTTTAGTATTAGAAAACAGGATATTATCTAACTGTGTAAAGACTTTCCTCCAAACGTCTGGTTTTCATTCCATTGTTGCTCCCTAGAATAAACTCAGACCTTCGACTGCATGCATGGCCCGGGCTGCCTTCAATCCTGCATTAGGATTCAGAGCGGTGGCATAGGCTGTGATTCCAGTGCTCCAGAAGCAAAGGCAGGAAGCAGAGCACGCAACCTGGGAAGCATCGGGCATTCCAGGCTGGTCTGAGCTGCGCAGGGACCCATGGGGAGTAGCAGAAGGATGCTCTTCATTACACATCATATAGAATACGAAACATTCAGCCCAAGATTAACACTTAGATCCAATGAACCACAAAGAATCTTTAGTTATTACCATTGCCACTTGCCAACCATAAATCTTAGTGCTGTGGCAGCCCATCTACATACACTCCGTTGGTGATGGACAAGAGGGGAGGGTCAGAGGGTTGCAGGACACCTTCCAGCCCTGAGCCAGGAGTGAAAGAAAAGGACCAACACTTCAATTTAAACGAAGATTTCCCCCACGCCCCAGAACGTAAAGTTATGGCATAGAATTTAGTTCAAAAGAAGCCGGAGATGTTTTCCTTCCCATAAAAAAAGGAAACAAATCAGCTAAGTGAAACGGAATCAAATATGAACTTCCTGAAAGTGGACCAGCTGATAAAACAGGAGTGAAGTTCAAGGCACATTCCATGTCTAATCTTCATTTAACAACTTCTGCAGATAAATTTTCCTCAGCACTAAAATCTTTCAAAGACAGCCTTCCTAGCAAAACGTTTTGTTGGAAGTACATGATAAACTGGCCAGATGCCTACATGGGCTGCGGTTTAAAAGCAAGGTAAGGATGAATCTACCTCCGGCGTTCAAACCACGAGTCTTCTGCGGCGAAAGGACTACATTCAAAGCAATCCTCCAGCTCTTGTAAGGGTTAATTAACTTCCTCAAAGTGCTTTTCTTCTCACAGAATATGGTTTATATTTGGGGGGAACTTGGCAGAGCTTAAGTTACAGCCTAACTGATTTGCTCAGTGGAATCCAACCATCTTTCCCACCCCCCATTTGTCCCTCAGTGTTTATTAGCAGAGATAGATACAAAATTTAAGCGCGGGGCGGGGAGGGAGAAGTATTAATTTCCTTTCTTGAGAATTTGGCATCAAGATAGCTAACCGTCAGCCTTCTTCACATTATATTCCCAAACTGGTGGTCATTTCTTGTAAAAACTCAGGATCTCTCAAGCCTCGTTATCAATCCAGTATTCCTTCTCAGCCTGAATATGTCACTAGGAGATAAACGGACAAGAGACTTAATTATTGCTTACACTGCTCTAAAGAAAAATTAATTGCGGTCATAAAAAAAAAAAAAAAAAACCTAGGTTATGATAAAAGACTAGCTGTGCTCCCTTCCAGAAACTGTTAGTTTTAAGTTTGCAACACTGAAAAACAAAACAAAACAGAAGAAAACAGCAGCAGTCTTCAGAGGAATGCGTGCCTTCTGGGGCTGTCTCTGTCAACCCCTCCCCAAAAGGGTGAAAGGACGAAGGGTTAGGGCTCTGATAAAAATCGCTGCCGTATCTTAGCAATCTGGTATATAATAAGGCCTCAATCAATAGTCTTTATCAGCACCTCATTAGGATGACCTGTGGCCATTTTGCAGATGTCTCTGTTGGTGTTCTCTCTCTCTCTCTCTCTCTCTCTCTCTCTCTCTCTCTCTCTCTCTCTCTCTCTCTCTCTGTGTGTGTGTGTGTGTGTCTGTCTGTCTGTCTGTCTGTCTGTCTCTGTTGGTGTTTCTCTCTCTCTCTCTCTCTCTCTCTCTCTCTCTCTCTCTCTCTCTCTCTCTCTCTCAACTAGCAAGCTTGCTGGGTGCTCTCTTAAAGCCTTCAGCCCCTGCTGTGGTGCTGGTCCACTTGGGCATGAAGAAGACAAAGGCAACCTCGACTTGATATTTCTGTCATCCCTGCTGTGGGAAGAGTCCTTTCCTGGTTTATAACATCAATCACTCTTGCAATAAATCTTGGGAGTGGATGTGGTCATTTAAATCTCCACCTGCACAAACAACAGAAAGTAAGAGCTCATAAATCTCCACACTGGTGATTAACAAATTTTGGGTCCTCAAGAAAGATATTATGGGGGCGGGGAGAGGGTTCACTAATTCATTAATAGAGACTGATTTGCTGACAATCTGTTTAGTTTACGGCATAGGGGGAAAGCAAACAGATCTCTGCTAACAAAACAAAATCTTAGAGGCTAGTGAATTCTCAGCTGAGCCTGGATTAGAGACCCATATCTGAGTGTAGCAGAGAGGCTTGGACTCAGTCTGCCACCGAGAGTTACTCTTAGCTCCCAATCCTCAGTGTCTAATTGTAAGGCAACAAAATCTGGCAACGTTTAAAAAAAAAAGACCCATCTCATCTCCTGGCGTCTTGGCACAGCCTTCATTCAGTCCCTGGGTTCCTGTTCCCTCTGCTTTTCTTCTTAGTCCCCAGAAGACTGTATCATTCCCTGAGAAAGACGGTCCCAAGGATGGAAAAGGTCCTTTCTCCGAAGCCACCGTCCTATTCTGTGTTTTACTAAGCCAGCCCTCTATGAGGAACCCTGGTAACCCAGAGGATGGGAGGAGAAGAGAAAGAGCACATAAAGGGAATGTGCAGTCTTTACAGAAGCTGTCAGGCAAAGAGAGACTGCCAGGAGCTAGCTCTTTAAGACCGGAGGGAAGTGAATTTTATCTCACTGAGAAAAGATTCTCAGCTGGCAAAATATGTTCCACAAATCCATATGACCTCTCTCATCCCCTACCCATCCCCAGTCATACATACTGTATGTATGGCGTGGTGTGTGTGTGTGTGTGTGTGTGTGTGTGTGTGTGTCTACATGTGTTCAATAGTCAAATGTGTTCCTGTGCTCTAGCAGTTCCCTGATACCTTCAAAGTAACTGGATGATAATGGACTTTTTCTTATATTTCCTCCCTCCCTCCTTCCTTCCCTACCTTCCTTTTCTCCTGTAATTTCTCTCTAGTACTTCCTTTCCCAATTTACCTCAGGTAAATTTTAAACAGTAAAATGCATCTGGGTTAAAAATCGGCCCAGTGATCAGCATGTTCTTTTCAAACGTTTGGCTCGGTAAAATAAACCTCTCCTCGTCGTCGTAACAGACAGGACCTATGACTGCGATATTGTCCAGTACATGGTAACGCAATCTGGTAAAGCCCTGTAGTCTTAGGCGGTATTAACTAGGGGCCTTTGAATTTTGATTGCTGTTTCTTAAGAGAAGGAGTGACTGTGAGGTGTTTTAGGGGGAAAGGCCCACTAACAGCAAAGGATCTGGCCCTTTCTCTGTGTTCTCAGCAACAATTAGTTGGGATTCCCTCGGAGGAAAGGGGCCTTAGGAGATGAACCTAGGCAAGGGCTCTAAGTAGGGCTTACTCCTAGGCAGGCTTGTGTGGATCCGGAACATGCATGTTGCAATAGATTTCTGGAAACCTAGGTCGGTGCGTAAAGTCTCCTGAGCTTGTGAAAGGGGTCTAGGAAGTCTGCTGGGCCTAGCAGGCTCCTCCCCTGGGCTGCATGGATCCGCCTCTCTATTCCCCAGATAAATTCCTAGTGTCCACCAAATTCCCCGGCGCTCTTTCACTCTCTGTTAAGGCCAGGACTCCAGGGGTGGGGAGATAAAGCTCTAGTTTCCCTGTCGCGGGAATCCTTTTGGTCGTTTTCACAACTCTGTGAAGGGGAAGCTGTGAGACAAGGCTGCCAGATCCCATCTTGAAACCCAACACACAGAAGTGGCAACTCCGTACTTTAGAGACCCTTTCATTTCCGTTTCGGTGTCTCTCCCTCTCTCTCTCTCTCTCCCTCCTCCACCTCCTCTCTAAACATGTCCACTGGCTCCCTCAGCGATGTAGAAGACCTTCAAGAGGTGGAGATGCTGGACTGTGACTCCCTGAAAGTGGATTCCAACAAGGAGTTTGGAACTTCCAATGAGAGCACCGAGGAGGGTTCCAACTGCGAGAACGGGTCTCCACAGAAGGGTCGCGGTGGCCTGGGCAAGAGGAGGAAGGCGCCCACCAAGAAAAGCCCGCTGAGCGGGGTCAGCCAGGAGGGCAAGCAGGTCCAGCGCAACGCGGCCAATGCACGCGAGCGGGCCCGCATGCGGGTGCTGAGCAAGGCCTTCTCCAGGCTCAAGACCACCCTTCCCTGGGTGCCCCCGGACACCAAGCTCTCCAAGCTGGACACTCTCAGGCTGGCGTCCAGCTACATCGCGCACCTGAGGCAGATCCTGGCCAACGACAAGTACGAGAATGGTTACATTCACCCAGTCAACCTGGTGAGTCCTACTGCGCCTCTGGCTGGGTCTGGGGACACGGGGCGAGCACATGACACCTTAGCAACCGCCGCCCTAGCATCTCTGGGTACCTCAGCGAGGCCTCCACACAGCGCCCTGGCTCTCTGCACTGAGCGCTGCTAGCCCGCGAATGATTTGTGCAAGCTTTTGACGTGGCACCCCATTAAGGGATTTCCGAGGTTATTCAGTTGGCAAAGACCTGCGATCCCTGCGCAGGGTGCCAGCGTCATTTCCGCTGTCGTGAAACTGACAAGATGCTGGGCACCCACAAGACCTATCTTACTATGCCTCTTTTAGCTAAGAGCAAAACACCAGTTCCCCCTCCGATTCTTGTAAACATCCAAGTCTCTTCTGTCCCCCGGTATATTTAGGACTATTAAATGCAGACATATTTATGTTCTTCCACCTCCTAACTGTTCATGCAAATCTCCCTTGCTACTTAAATATTCTATGCTTGGCTAAGTAGATTACCATTTTAAATCCCAGAAATTTCAGCCACCATCAACGCAATCGGTAAACCCACTCAGGTCTTACTTTACTGGACAATATAGCAGCCATGGCTCCTACCAGTTACAATGAATGAGCCTAATTTTTGAAATGCAAATGTTGATTGCTGAACCGATATTCTCAGAGGTATTTTACTGTTTTAAATTGTTTTTAACTTCCTTTTTTGTTTGATTTCATTTTAAAACGTGCAGGCTCTAAAGAAAACCACCACCTTACTAGGACTTTTGTTTACATATGATAAGGATTAGATATCCTTTCCGGCCAGCACTTACAAAGAAGCTTGAGATGTGTTCTCCCTCAGTTGGTCTCAGGAGTTGGGGGAGGGATGCTAAAACACATTTTGCCAGGAAAAAAATATTTTCCTTCCAAATAAAAAGGGTTGGGTTTGTTGTTGTTGTGATAAGCAGCGGTTTTTAGAATCTAAAACTAGAATGAGATTATCGATTAGAACATTTATAATTGCTGCCACCTTCACCTTTAAATATTAAAAAAGAAAAAAGCTTGAATTTATTTTGTTATCTAACAGCCCAGAGAAAGGAATAAGAAAGATTGGAAAGGAAAGAAGCGAGTTTTGCTTTCTCGCTAGTAGGAGGATCCCAAATAAAATTTCCCAGTACCTTTTATAAGTGCACACCCTCCTCGGGGATACTACTAACTTAAAATTGTGGTCATAGCTAGGATTGCACTGCGAGATAAATGGAAGTCAATAAAAACCAGGATGTTGGACCAGAGCCTCCATAGACCCGCAGTTGGGTACTTAGGGGCCAGGGTCCTCCCCACCCGCCCTGCTAAGACTCCTGGAATATCTGCCTCAGGGTTGTGTCTGGGCTTGTTTTTAGGGTTCCAGTTAGAACCGGAAAAAGGAGACCTGTTTTGCCCTTGTTCTAAAAGCCCACCATCACCACCACCAACATCAGCCATCACAACCACCACCTGGGGCTGCTAGCATTACCCTGCCAGACACTAATAGCCTAGAAAGTTACAAACCCACGGCCTCCTTGTCCTAGCCTGCCTGCATGCGGCGCCTCCGGTGACTAAGGGCTCTGTGTGGCCCCCTCCCCATGTTCAAGTCGACTTACTCCCTCCACCCTCTTCTATCTTGCAGACGTGGCCCTTTATGGTGGCCGGCAAACCCGAGAGTGACCTGAAGGAAGTGGTGACCGCGAGCCGCCTGTGTGGAACCACCGCATCCTGACCTTGGAGGTGTGAGTCTGGGAAACGTGCGCTCCGAGGGCAGTGGGCCGGTGAGGGTGACGACCCCTGCCCTCCCCTCCCCGTCTCTGCTGCCGCCTTGCATCGCTCCTCTCCCTATCCCACCCCGCAAGAACACTTAGCTGCGACGAGGAGATTCGTTTCCAAACCAAAGGAGACCAACTGTACTTACAGATTCCCATCTATTTAACTTGATTAACTTCTGCCCTGAATGACTGTGAACCTGGCTGGTCCAAGTGCAATATGTAATTATATATAGTATATATAAATAGATAATAAGAGCCTATCAATGTGTATCTTTTGTACAATATGTTGTAAAATGTAGATCATAGAATAGCTGACTTTGACAGTCACATTTATAAAATAAGTCACTCAAAGAAATATATTTTTTTCAAACAGGTTTTGCTATTTCCGAAAATAAATCTTTCTTTATATTGCTAAAAAAAATGGGTGTGATTTCTTTTTCAAAAACATTGTGACGAACGATGGAAACTTTGGGGACGTTTAATGATTAAAAAGTAGTTGTTTTAACGTTTAGCCCAAACTCCTCGAAAATAATTAACTCTGATTCCAACTAGGAAAAGACAAGTCATGTTTCCTACTGAAAACTTGAAGAGTTCTTCCCAGTTATTTTAAGCTCACTAAAGATTTTTATAGCTGTAAATAGAGAATACGCAGTTATCCAGTCACACAGGCCCAAGGACAAGGACGGGAAAAGAAAATTCGATTCTCCACTATATTTTACAGTCTGCCTGGTCTAAGGATCCGGAAGGTAAACTATGAGATTTTTATAACTTTCCGTATGCTGCTGTGATTTAAAACAAAAAAAACCAAAAACCAAAACGCTGTTTGCAAACCAGTGAAGAAGGGATTGGAGCTCCATGTGAATTCCAAGTGCAGCAAGATATGTCGCTTGTCACTGACTGGCAATTAATTAATTGCAACAGTAAACGTGCGTGCCTGCTTTTCGGGTGCGTTTACCTCTTGCGTTAAGCTCCCGCCAAGACTTCCCGCGGTCGTAACTTAAACATCTTCCAGACTGAGTGAGGAACAGCACATAGGGGAAGATTAAGTTGAGATAAACAGAGAGGCAAGGCGGAGGAGCCTGGGACCCTGCTGCCTCTACCCCAGCGCAGCCCGCCGCGGCGCTGCGCCAGATGCCACCGCGGCTGTTTAATGTTCGGGGTTATGACCGCAGTGTTTACAAGACGCCCTCGGTTATTTATACTGTTATCCCTCTCCGAGGCCTTGAAACTTCCGCTTCGCTTGCTCTTTCTTTTCGACGCCCCTCACCCCTCCCCCTTTATTTCTTAGCCGCTTTTGGTACCTGGTTAGGCTAACACTCAGAACTCCAGCCAACTGTAAAGGCCACGCGGGGCGGAGCCTTCGGCGAGACCTTCCGGGAAACACCTAAGCCAAAGGCTGGTCCCGGCTGGAAAGCTATCACGCCCAAGGGGCAAACTCTGCTGTCCAGTGACTCTTCATCCGTGTCGATTGCACACTTGCACTGGATGATTATTTCAAGGCATCCTGAAAAGCCTCTGACCCATCCCAACTTGACTTTCAGGAGTTCAATTCAAACTCTAGGTGGTGACACCTGCTCACACCCGCCTTCCCTTCCACCTAAGAGACAGGGCCCTCACCAGGACCGGCCCAGGGATTCAGAGAGAAGGAAGGTTAGTGTCACCAACAGGAATCAGGCTGCGGTTAGCCCAGGAAAATTCCCAAGTTCCTAGTCACGTTCTTGAGCACTCTGCGCGGGCGGCCCCATAGAGGCTTTTTCTCCACTGTTACAAACAGACGACGTACACGGATTTTAAAGTCTTTGTTCATCCTACTTATAATCTGAAGCCTTGGCTTGAGGAGAAAGGTCATGAGAAACCAAAGTCCTGGCTCAACATGGGGCTGTTTCCTCAGAAGGCCGGATCCTGTTTTCTCTTCCTTACAAGTAAAAATGACGATAATGCTGGTAATAATTGGATTCGTGTTTTCCCCAGCCACTGTCCTAACTTTAATCCTGCTCAATGGAATTATAGTATGTGTGACTTCTTTGTGAAAGACGGGATCCAGCAAATAAGTGTCCGTAGTTGAATGAGTGGGCAGGTGACTATCTGCCTACACCAGAACGGAAAGGAAACCCAGAGGGTGTGTTTTTATGGGCCGTGGCTTTGGCTCCTGCGTTTCCACCTCCCTCCGGTGTTCTCAGAATTTGCATAAACCTGTCTACTGAAATGACCCCTACAAAACAAAAAATTCAGAAAAGTTCTCTCTCTCTCTCTCTCTCTCTCTCTCTCTCTCTCTCTCTCTCTCTCTCTCTCTCCCTTCGTCCCTCCCTCCCTCCCCTCCTGCTCTTCCATCCCTTCCTCTCACCATCCCTCCTCCCTCCCCTCTTACCAACTCTCCGACGCCTAGCGCCTAGCGTCCCTAGGCCACTAGCACTCACCAAGTTCCCATGCTCTCCTCCTCCCTGATCCTCTTGTTCTCACTTCTTCTCCGAAGTTTGCAGCTTCCTGGCTGCCTGGCACCCAGTCTAGGTTCCCGCACCACAATTTAATATGCGGTTGCAAAGCAGGAGTAGTGGATACCTTTGCCCCAAGCCAGTAGAGCGGGAAGGGGGAGGGGGTGGGGAATGAGGAGTGTCATGTGACCTTTAAGCTATAAAAAGTATCTTAGAGAAAGCACTGGCAAAAAGGACCAGGCAAATGACCAAATTACTATAGCCACCTAGGAGAAAAATGAGGTGTTTCCAAAAGTCTGAGTTCTCAGACACAGTCTCATAATATGGGAGCAAGTGACACCTCTCTCCCTCCCTCTTTCCCCATCTCCCTCTCTCCCTCTCTCTCTCTACCATTGCTTATAGGACTTAACAGACTTTACAAGCAACTCAGCGTGCTTTTAGCAGGTGTGCCCACTCTCAAACCAAAGTCTTACTCCAAAAAGCAATACTAAACAGAGCTCTGGTATTTACTGGTTATATATATAAAATCCCCAATCCTTAGAGAACGCCACCCAGGGCGACTGCTAAGCCAATGCTGTTTTTGTGGGTCTTTACCCTCCAGAGAGACTGAATCTGGAGGTCTGGGGGTCACAGGTTTCTATGAGATGTTTCTGCTGCTGGTCCGGGAACGTTTTGAGAACCAGGATTTGAGACACATAATTAGAGAAACAAAAAAGTGTTAAAGGTTAAGGCAGAGGAAAAGAGGGTGTGCCTGGGGGAGTGGGGGAGAGAGAGAGGAGAGAAGAGGGAGGAGGGAGGGAGAGAGGAGAGAGAGAGAGAGAAAGAGAGAGAGAGAGAGAGAGAGAGAGAGAGAGAGAGAGAGAGAGAGAGCGCTTCCAGTTGCTAGCTTGATTCCGCTTGCTGTTCACTCAACTACCAGCCTAGAAGTCGATTTGCTCACCCTCAGAAAACATGAAATCGGTTCTCTCCTAGTATGTGGCCTGACTGGGTGAGCGTTCATCTTGTGCCCTTGAAGATAAATTCGAGTTATTAATCGGTGAAACAAAAACCTGTGTGGATTAGAGACCAGGGTATCACTGGATCCCTTAGGAGGAATGAACTCTGGGCACCGTGGACTCACACCTCGTACACGAGATTTCCTCATCTCAATCCCAAATCTGCAGATTTCTGCCTCACTCGGGTGAGGAAGAGTCGGGTTTGCAGCCCTGTGCCTCTGGAAGTGGAACTGTGCTTGAGTGCAAGGACCTTAGCCAGGGGTGAGGGTGGACGTGGGGTGAGCGCTGCAGGGAAAGAGGAGGGAGGAGAGAGGGCGGAAGGAAAAGCCATCCCCGGTTAAGGAAGTTAGCCGGAGGCGAAGGAAGCTTGGGTTCCCAGTCTGAGAGCCTACACAGCTTTTTTTCCGTTCCTTTAGCAGTGGGGTGTTGGGAAAATTGATGCTTGCCCTGTCGGGACCCATCCCTAGCAGAGACTCAGTCCGGGGAAGGTTCTGGGTTACTGCTCCAAAAAAGAACAAGTGCAAGTGACAGCCGGGTTCAGCTGATCAGCAGAACATCTTTCCTAGCCTTCCACCTTCTTTCAAATTCGAAACCGTCTGAGGCACCACTTTCCGGCCATTTGGCTTCCTCCTGGCGTCTTGGCTCAACACTTTCTTTAACGTTCAGACAGTAGGCTGGATCCAGTCTCCTGCCTCCCAGTTAACTACTCCGGAACAGCTCCAGAATCCTGGCTCATCCCTCACTAGTACTGAGGGAGGAGAAAGGATAGAAAAGGCGGCGAGAAACACCTTTTAGAACAGCGGGATACCTGACTTGGTTTTGTACCCAGCACCGACACTAGGGTCTAAGATCTCATTAAGTATTGATTAAAAAACAAATCATTACTCTTTGAAATATGGGAACAAAAGAGAAACGAAAAGAATGATCCTGGGATTAAACTATTCTTCAGCCTTAAAGACAGGCACAGGTCTGTGACAAAGAAAACCTGAGGAAGATGCTTGTGATGGAACCAGGTAGAATCAACAGGGGACAGGGATATCATCACTAGATAAACTGTGTTCTTTCTTTCTCCAGTGAAAATAGTGTTGGATTTTATTAGCTTAAAAGGTAGTCTAAAGAAATAACTCAAGTCACTATAGTAAAACCTAATGTGCACAAAATTTGATTTGTAGAGAAAGTAATTTGTGATCCACATAAATTTTGTTCTGTTTTAGTGGGGAAACAAGACTTTAGCTGGGTTCTTGGACAGAATTCTAAACCTCTCAGGATCTTCAATCTCCCATCTGTAAAAATAGGCAGAATAGTAATTGCTCTGGTAAGGTGACACCAAATGCACGAGAGGTACTAAGCCTGTTTCTACCTTTTTTCTGGACTTTAAGCTACAAACGTGGGAGTAGGGTGTGATGGCCCATGCTTAAATCCCAACCCCAGCACTTGGGACTCAGAGCCAACTGTATCTTTGTCATTTGAGGCCAGGCTGGTCTGGTCCACAGAGCAAGTTTAGAGATACACAATAGAAGAGACCCTGTTTCAAAATGAAAAAAAAATGGCCAGCTATTTGAAAACTCATTTACAAAAGTACCTGAAATAATTATATTGGTGTCCCTTAATTACATAGGAAATCAAAGATGGCTATGAAATTTTTTGAGATGCTTAAATTGGACCAAATCAGTGAGAATGCAATAAAGAAATGTCCTGGGCCGTCTCTTCTTCTGTGAGAACTTCCCATTTGATCTACAGCAAATTCCACCTTGACCTCCATATTCCCGTGACCATCACCTTAAGAAGAGGTGACTTGCCCATTTCTCTACTCCGTTTGTTGTGTCCATCTCCACTAGCTCTGTGAAAGCAGGGACTGACTGTACATGGCTGGTTTGCTGCCACTTAACGTAGTGCCAGACACAGGTAAGCCCTCAAAGGGTATGCTTCTTGGAGACACGAGTGTCTGTTAATATGCGTCATGCTGCGCCTCCAGTCAAAGACTGGCTCCAATATACTCACATTTTAATTTAGAATTTGCTAATGCACCACAGTGCTTGGTGTTTAACGGTCATGTGTTCCATAAGAAAAACTGAATCCGTAGTGAAAGCAATATCAGCAAGCATATGGAAAGAGCATTAACCGGAGACATTGGTCCACAGTATTTGATATCACTGTGTATCGGGTAAGGTCACAATCAGCACGGTGCCTTTGAACTGTGCAATTCTCAGCGTTCAGTCCATCGTTGAGAAGCAACCCCCTCTAAACGTATCTGGTCATTTACCAATGAGTCTCATCTATAGCTACCTTTTCTTCTTGTCTGGCTTCTGGGAACACCCAAAACTTTGGCTACCCTTAAATCTCATCTTCAAGCATTCATCCCCATCCTAAAACTTTTTGCTTCACAACACTTCCTTTTCATTTCCAAAAAGGAAAAAAAAAAAAAAGAAGTTCTTCTAGACACTCACAACTCTCCTGATGCCAAGTGTGTAATAAGCTAACATCTCTGTCTCTAAATTGAGTGGACGTTCAGTAATTAAAGTTTCACATTATCCTCCTAAAGTCAGCATCAGATCCCACAAGAGATAAGTTCCATACTTTTTTTTTTCCATTTCAGATGCCAAGTCTCTGACAGGCTATAAACCAGAGGATCCTATAACCTCTTCCTCAGACTTGAGAATTTACCATAATGGTTCTTCTGACAAAGTACACCATTGGCCTTTGTTCAACTAACTTATTATAACTATAATAATAATTACTTTAATTTACTATAAAGGTTGCAGGTGGAAATCCAGGTGACGTACAAAGGAGAGGTCTGAGTATAAGAGTGAGTGTCTGTCTACATGGAGTTTGAGTAACCACATAACTGAGTCCTTACTCTGGAATCTTCCCAGGTCTGAACTTTTAGAGGTTTTTATTTTAAAAATGTGCAATTGAGATTGATTAAGTCATTGGCCAATGGATAAACTCAATCTCCAACCCCTTCCCAGGGCGGGAGGGCAGGAGTACTTAATCCTGACTCCAAGACTGGTGAATTGGACCAACAACTAATTTGAGGGACTCCAGATACATGTCATTTTACCAACATATAAAAAGACATAGCTAGGTCCAGTTGCTGGAAGTCATACCTCAGTCTGTAGGTATGACAGTCTAGTGCAGTCTCTGGTAGGCATCTCTTGGCAGAGCAGTAACAAGGCCTTAGGGAAGTGAACAGTCAGAAAGTTCAAGCCCACTCTGGAGCTTTCTGAGCACTCAGCAGTGCTCCCTCTGCCAGTCTTCAACATCTCCTCCTCTACGACCCCATTCTCTGTGCTGGCTGACCTTCTCCTTCTAACTGTCTTAGATCGTACAAGTTTGGTTGAGTTGCTGTCTGTGGCCTAAATACTACAAGATTCTATTGTAGACTTTGCCATCCACCATAGGTACCTTGAATATGAGTTTTTGTAACAGGCATAACTATTGGCTCTCCCTCCCCTCCTCTTTTCTCTCTCTCTCTCTCTCTCTCTCTCTCTCTCTCTCTCTCTCTCTCTCTCTCAAAGATTTTATTGGTTTATTTTATTTATATGTATTCATGTGTACCTGTGTGACTTTATGTGTACCTTATGCATGAAAGTGTACCAGATCCTTTGAAATTGAATACAAGAGCCGTTGTGAGTCACCTGATGTGGGTGCTGGGAACCAAACCTGGGTCCTCTACTCTCAAGAAGTTAAGCTGTCTCTCCAGTTGTGTCTATGATACCCCGTCAGGATTGCATTGGTTGGTCACTCCCACAAGCTTTGTGACACTGTTGCACTAACATATCTTGCAGGTAGCGCATGATTATAGGTGAAAGGGTTTGTGGCTGGGCCGGTGCTTACATTCCTCTTTTGGAACCGTGCAGCGTGCTTTCCTATACCAAAGACGCCAGCATACAGGAATGAAGGCCCTATGTAGGCACCAGCTCAACATCTCCATGGTGGATGCACAAAGGCTCCTCGCTAGCCACCCCAACACTCTGGATTCTTGAGTGAAAGACACACACAGACACACACACACACACACACACACAGAGAGAGAGAGAGAGAGAGAGAGAGAGAGAGAGAGAGAGAGAGAGAGAGAGCCTTCTATTTGAATATGCCTTAAATGGCTAGATCATTCCCAAACTTCCACATTGCTGATGCTTCCCCTCTGATACTCCTAAATTACTACTTACGAAAACCCATACTCCATCTTTGATACTCTGGACCCTACCTGCAGCCCTCCTGGCCCCTGACCCCCAACTCTTACATGTTAGAAATCTCTCCGTTTCTCTGTCCTACACTTCTCAAGCCTGAACCTTCTTCTTCTTTGGCATTGAACCTTCTTCCTCCTCTTGCAGTTTTTCTTTGGCCCAGGAATCCTAAAACCCCAGCCTCTATCTCCCTGCCCAGCCATTAGTGGCCAGTGGCCTGCAACTTTATTTACCGATCAAAGCCAACTGGGGGCAGGGACCCTCACTCTCCTACATGCAGACATGCAAATTCCTGTGTAATTTGGGAATCCAATTAACATAATTCAAGCAATATCTTGAACACAACATCTCCGTGTGCAATGAGCTATGTAGGTGTTATCTTCAACAGTGGGGTCTTGTGGTCAGTTTTAGGGGAATAACCAATAGTCTTGGTAACAGCCTGGGTAGTTTGGAGGTTTCTATGGAACCCTTTGGCCAACAAGTCAATTAGATGCAGCACAATCCTAATACTGAAAGCTTCATTTGGTGACAAGAGATGGCCTTTTGGGGCTTAGTCTCCCTTATTATTTTTCAATTTCATTTATATTACCGTGTGTGTGTGTGTGTGTGTGTGTGTGTGTGTGTGTGTGTGTGTGTGTGTGTGTGTGTGTGTGTGTATTACTCTTCTTTTGGGTTTGTTGTGAGATAATTAATTTCTTGTGTTTTCCTGGGTGTAGTTACTCTCCTTGTGTTGGAGTTTTCCTTCTAGTATCCTTTGTAGGGCTAGGTTAGTAGAAAGATATTGTTTAAATTTGGAATATCTTGGTTTCTCCATCTATTTCAGTTTTGCTGGGAATGGTACTCTGGTCTCGCATCTGTGGTCTCTTAGGGTCTGCAAGACATTCTGACTTTTAGGGTCTCTGTTGAGAATTCAGGTGTAATTCTAATATGTCTGCCTTTATATGTTATTTAGCCTTTCCACCTTCAGCTTTTAATATTCTTTCTTTATTCTATATATTTAGTGTTTTGATTATTATATGGCAAGAGCATTTTCTTTTCTGGTCCAATCTATTTGGTGTTCTGTAGACTTCTTGCACATTTATGGCCATCTCTTTCTTCGAGTTAGAGAAGTTTTCTTTTATGATTTTCTTGAAGATGTTTTCTGGCTCTTTGAACTGGGAACCTTCATCCTCTTCTATTCCTATTATTCTTAGATTTGGCATTTTTGTTGTTTTCCAAATATCGTGGATGTTTTGGGTGAGGAACTTAGCATTTTCTTTGACTGCAGTATATCTTCTTTGGGCGTCTACACCTGAGATTCTCTCTTCTGCCTCTCCTATTCTGTTGGTGATGCTTATGTCTATAGTTCCTAGTCTATTTCCTAAGTTTCACGTTTCCAGGGCTGCTTCCATTTGTGATTTCTTTATTGTTCTATTTCCATTTTTAGGTCTTGGAACATTCTATTCATATCTTCCACCTGTTTGATTGTGTTTTCCTGTATTTCTTTTCTTTTAAGAATAATTTCTTCTTTTTTTTAATCCTTATTAATTTGAGTATTTCTTATTTACATTTTGATTGTTATTCCCCTTCCCAGTTTCCAGGCCAACATCCCCCTAACCCCTCTCCTTCCGCTTCTATATGGATTTCCCTTCCCCACCTTCCCCCCATTACCGCCCTCCCCATAACAATCACGTTCGCTGGGGATTCAGTCTTGGCAGGACCAAGGGCTTCCCCTTCCACTGGTGCTCTTACTAGGATATTCATTGCTACCTATGAGATCAGAGTCCAGGGTCAGTCCATGTATAGTCTTTAGGTAGTGGCTTAGTCCCTGGAAGCTCTGGTTGCTTGGCATTGTTGTTCATATGGGGTCTCGAGCCCCTTCAAGCTCTTCCAGTCCTTTCTCTGATTCCTTCAATGGGGGACCCGTTCTCAGTTCAGTGGTTTGCTGCTAGCATTTGCCTATGTATTTGCTGTACTCTGGGTGTGTCTCTCAGGAGAGATCTACATCCGGTTCCTGTCAGCCTGCACTTCTTTGCTTCATCCATCTTGTCTAATTGGATGGCTGTATATGTATGGGCCAAATGTGGGGCAGGATCTGAATGGGTATTCCTTCTGCCTCTGTTCTAAACTTTGCCTCCCTAATCCCTGCCAAGAGTATTCTTGTTCCCCTTTTACAGAAGGAGTGAAGCATTCGCACTTTGGTCATCCTTCTTGAGTTTCATGTGTTCTGTGCATCTAGGGTAATTCAAGCATTTGGGCTAATAGCCACTTATCAATGAGTGCATACCATGTGTGTTCTTCTGTGATTGGGTTACCTCACTCGGGATGATATTTTCCAGTTCCCAACCATTTGCCTATGAATTTCATAAAGTCATTGTTTTTGATAGCTGAGTAATATTCCATGGTGTAGATGTACCACATTTTCTGTATCCATTCCTCTGTTGAAGGGCATCTGGGTTCTTTCCAGCTTCTGGCTATTATAAATAAGGCTGCTATGAACATAGGGCCGCATATATCTTTGTTATATGTTAGGGCATCTTTTGGGTATATGCCCAAGAGAGGTGTAGCTGGGTCCTCAGGCAGTTCAATGTCCAATTTTCTGAGGAACCTCCAGACTGATTTCCAGAATGGTTGTACCAGCCTGCAATCCCACCAACAATGGAGAAGTGTTCCTCTTTCTCCATATCCTCGCCAGCATTTGCTGTCACCTGAGCTTTTGGTCTTAACCATTCTCACTGGTGTGAGGTGAAATCTCAGGGTTGTTTTGATTTGCATTTCCCTTATGACTAAAGATGTTGAACATTTCTTTAGGTGTTTCTCAGCCATTCGGCATTCCTCAGCTGTGAATTCTTTGTTTAGCTCTGAACCCCATTTTTAATAGGGTTATTTATCTCCCTGCGGTCTAACTTCTTGAGTTCTTTGTATATTTTGGATATAAGCCCTCTATCTGTTGTAGGATTGGTAAAGGTCTTTTCCCAATCTGTTGGTTTTCATTTTGTCCTAACAATAGTGTCCTTTGTCTTACAGAAGCTTTGCAGTTTTATGACATCCCATTTGTTGATTCTTGATCTTAGAGCATAAGCCATTGGTGTTTTGTTCAGGAAATTTTCTACAGGGCCCATGTGTTCAAAATGCTTCCCCACTTTTTTTTCTATTAGTTTGAGTGTATCTGGTTTGATGTAGAGGTCCTTCATCCACTTGGACTTAAGCTTTGTACAGGGTGATAAGCATGGATCAATATGCATTCTTCTACCTACTGACCTCCAGTTGAACCAGCACCATTTGCTGAAAATGCTATCTTTTTTCCATTGGATGGTTTTGGCTCCTTTGTCAAAAATCAAGTGACTATAGGTGTGTGGGTTCATTTCTGGGTCTTCAATTCTGTCCCACTGGTCTATCTGTCTGTCTCTGTACCAATACCATGCAGTTTTTTATCACTATTGCTCTGTAATACTGCTTGAGTTCAGGGATAGTGATTCCCCCTGAAGTCCTTTTATTGTTGAGGATAGTTTTAGCTATCCTGGGTTTTTTGTTATTCCAGTTGAATTTGCAAATTGTTCTGTCTAACTCTCTGAAGAATTGGATTGGTATTTTGATGGGGATTGCATTGAATCTATAGATCGCTTTTGGTAAAATGGCCATTTTTACTATATTAATCCTGCCAGTCCATGAGCATGGGAGATCTTTCCATCTTCTGAGATCTTCAATTTCTTTCTTCAGAGGCTTAAGTTCTTATCATACAGATCTTTTATTTGCTTGGTTAAAGTCACACTGAGGTATTTTATATTATTTGGGACTATTATGAAGGGTGTCGTTTCCCTAATTTCTTTCTCGGCTTGTTTCTCTTTTGTGTAGAGGAAGGCTACTGATTTATTTGAGTTAATTTTATACCCAGCCACTTTGCTGAAGGTGTTTATCAGGTTTAGCAGTTCTATGGTGGAACTTTTGGGATCACTTAAATATATTATCATATCATCTGCAAAAAGTGATATTTTGACTTCTTCTTTTCCAATCTGTATCCCCTTGATTTCCTTTTGTTGTCTGACTGCTCTGGCTAGAACTTCAAGAACTATATTGAATAAGTAGGGAGAGAGTGGGCAGCCTTGATTTTATCAGTCTACTCCCTGATTTTAGTGGGATTGCTTCAACTTTTTCTCCATTTAGTTTAACGTTAGCTCCTGGTTTGCTGTATATGGCTTTTACTATGTTTAGGTATGGGCCTTGAATTCCTATTCTTTTCAGGACTTTTATCATGAAGGGGTGTTGAATTTTGTCAAATGCTTTCTCAGCATCTAATGAAATGGTCATGTGGTTCTTATCTTTGAGTTTATTTATATAGTGGATTACATTGATGGATTTTCATATATTAAACCATTCCTACATGCCTGGGAGGAAGCCTACTTGATCATGGTGGATGATTATTTTGATGTGCTCTTGGATTTGGTTTGCCAGAATTTTATTGAGTATTTTTGCATCGATATTCATAAGGGAAATTGGTCTGACGTTCTCTTTCTTTGTTGGGTCTTTGTGTGGTTTAGGTATAAGAGTAATTGTGGCTTCATAGAAGGAATTCTGTAGCACTCCATCTGTTTCAATTTTGTGGAATAGTTTGGATAGTATTGATATGAGGTCTTCTAGGAAGGTCTGATAGAATTCTGCACTGAACCCGGGCTGTTTTTGGTTGGGAGACCTTTAATGACTGCTTCTATTTCTTTAGGAGTTATGGGGTTGTTTAAATGGTTTATCTGTTCCTGATTTAACCTGTTCCTGATTTAACTTCGGTACCTGGTATCTCTCTAGGAAATTGTCCATTTCCTGCAGATTTTCAACTTTTGTTGAATATAGGCTTTTGTAGTAGGATCTGATGATTTTTTTAATTTCCTCTGATTCTGTAGTTATGTCTCCCTTTTCATTTCTGATTTTGTTAATTTGGACACACTCTCTGTGTCCTCTTGTTAGTCTGGCTAAGAGTTTATCTATCTTGTTGATTTTCTCAAAGAACCAACTTTTGGTTCTGTTGATTCTTTCTATGGTCCTTTTTGTTTCTACTTGGTTGATTTCAGCTCTGAGTTTGATTATTTCCTGCCTTCTACTCCTCCTGGGTGTATTTGCTTCTTTTTGTTCTAGAGCTTTTAGGTGTGCTGTCAAGCTACTGATATATGCTCTCTCCTGTTTTTTTCTGCAGGCACTCAGAGCTGTGTGTTTTCCTCTTAGCACAGCTTTCATTGTGTCCCATAAATTTGGGTATGTTGTACCTTCATTTTCATTAAATTCTAAAAAGTCTTTAATTTCTTTCTTTATTTCTTCCTTGACCAGGTTATCATTGAGTAGAGCATTGTTCAACTTCCATGTATATGTGGGCATTCTTCCCTTATTGTTATTGAAGACCAGCTTTAATCCGTGGTGGTCTGATAGGACCCATGGGATTATTTCTATCTTTCTGCATCTGTTGAGGCCTGTTTTATGACCTATTATATGGTCAATTTTGGAGAAAGTACCATGAGGTGGTGAGAAGATGGTATATCCTTTTGTTTTAGGATAGAATGTTCTATAAATATCTGTTAAGTTCATTTGGTTCATGACTTCTCTTAGTCTGTCTATGACTCTGTTTAATTTCTGTTTCCATGATCTGTCCATTGATGAGAGTGGGGTGTTGAAATCTCCTACTATTATTGTGTGAGGTACAATGTGTGCTTTGAGCTTTAGTAAGGTTTCTTTTATGTATGTAGGTGCCCTTGTATTTGGAGCATAAATATTTAGGATTGAGAGTTCATCTTGGTGGATTTTTCCTTGATGAATATGAAGTGTCCTTCCTTATCTTTTTTGATGACTTTTAGTTGAAAATCGATTTTATTTGATATTAGAATGGCTACTCCAGCTTGCTGCCTCAGACCATTTGCTTGGAAAGTTGTTTTCCAGCCTTTAACTCTGAGGTAGTGTCTGTCTTTGTCTCTGAGGTGTGTTTCCTGTAGGCAGCAGAATGCAGGGTCTTCATTGCCTATCCAGTTTGTTAATCTATGTCTTTTTATTGGGGAGTTGAGATCATTGATATTGAGAGATACTAAGGAATACTGATTATTGCTTCCTGTTATATTCATTTTTGGATGTGAGATTATATTTGTGTGCTTTTCTTCTCTTTGTTTTGTTGCCAAGATGATTAGTTTCTTGCTTTTTCTAGGGTGTAGCTTACCTCCTTATGTTGGGCTTTACCATTTATTATCCTTTGTAAGGAGATATTGTGTAAATTTGGTTTTGTCATGGAATATCTTGCTTTCCCCATCTATGTTAATTGAGAGTTTTGCAGGATACAGTAACCTGGGCTGGCATTTGTGTTCTCTTAGGGTCTGTATAACATCTGTCCAGGATCTTCTGGCTTTCATAGTCTCTGGTGAGAAGTCCGGTGTGATTCTGATAGGTCTGCCTTCATATGTTACTTGACCTTTTTCCCTTACTGCTTTTAATATTCTTTCTTTATTTTGTGTATTTGGTGTTTTGACTATTATGTGACGGGAGGAGTTTCTTTTCTGGTCCAATCTATTTGGAGTTCTGTAGACTTCTTGTATGTTTATGGGCATCTCTTTCTTTAGGCTAGGGAAGTTTTCTTCTATGATTTTGTTGAAGCTATTTACTGGTCCTTTGAGCTGGGAGACTTCACTCTCTTCTATACCTATTATCCTTAGGTTTGATCTTCTCATCGAGTCCTGGATTTCCTGTATATTTTGGACCAGTAGCTTTTTCCGTTTTACATTATCTTTGACCTTTGTGTCGATGATTTCTATGGAATCTTCTGCTCCTGAGATTCTCTCTTCTATCTCTTGTATTCTGTTGGTGATGCTTGTATCTATGGCTCCTTGTCTCTTCCTTTTGTTTTCTATATCCAGGGTTGTTTCCCTTTGTGCTTTGTTTATTGCTTCTATTTCCATTTTTAATTCCTTTACCTGTTTGATTATGTTTTCCTGGAATTCTTCCTGGGATTTTTGTGATTCCTCTCTATAGGCTTCTACTTGTTTATTTATGCTTTCCTGCATTTCTCTAAGGGAGTTCTTCATGTCTTTCTTGAAGTCCTCCAGCATCATGATCAAATGTGATTTTAAATCTAGATCTTGCTTTTCTGGTGTGTTTGGATATTCAGTGTTTGCCTTGGTGGAAGAATTGGGCTCCGATGATGCCATGTAGTCTTGGTTTCTGTTCCTTGGGTTCCTGAGCTTGCCTCTTGCCATCAGGTTGTCTCTGGTATTACCTTGTTCTGCTATTTCTGACAGTGGCTAGACCTTCCTATAGGCCTGTGTGTCAGGAGTGCTGTAGACCTGTTTTCCTGTTTCCTTTCAGCCAGTTGTGGGAACAGAGTGTTCTGTTTTCGGGCGTGTAGTCTTTCCTGCCTACTGGTCTTCAGCTGTTCCTGTGGGACTGTGTCCTGAGTCCACCAGGCAGGTCGCTTAGAGCAGAAAAGTTGGTCTTACCTGTGGTCCCACGGCTCAAGTTGCTCATGGTGGGGCTGCTTTTGAGCTCTCCGTGAAGGCAGCAACCAGGAGGGCCTCCGCCGCCTTTTCCCGGAGCCCCTGTGACGGGGTCCCAGATGGCGTTAGGTGTTTTCCTCTGGAGTCAGAAATGTGGGCAGAGTGTAGTCTCTTCTGGCCTCTCAGGCGTGTCTACCCCTCTGAAGGTTTAGCTCTCCCTCCCACGGGATTTGGGTGCAGAGAGCTGTTGATAGGTCCCTTCAGGTCCGGGAGGTGTCTGGACTGCTCAAGATTAATTTCTTTAATGGTATGTGAGTACAGTGTCGCTGTCTTCAGACACACCAGAATAAGTCATCAGAGCCCATTATAGATGGTTGTGAGCCACCATGTGGTTGCTGGGAATTTAACTTGGGGCCTCTGGTAGGGAAGTCAGTGCTCTTAACCACTGAGTCATCTCTCCATCCCCATTTCTGTATTTCTTTAAGGGTATTTATATCCTCTTAAAAGGCCTCTATCATCTTCACGAGATGGGATTTAAGATCAGAATCTTGCTCTCCAGGTGTGGTAGGATATTCAGGCCTTGCTATAGTAAGACAGCTGGGTTCTGGTGGTGCCAAACTACATTGGCTGCTGTTGATTATGTTCTTGTGCTTGCCAACTGTTTGTCTCTGGTGTTAACTAGCCTGAGTGTCCCAGATTAGAAGACACCTCCAGGAGGCAGGTTGAGCGCTGTCTCCAAGATTAGAGCAGGCCTCCTGGGAGAGAGGCAGAGGTGTGGGGTTGGGGTTAAGGGGTAGGCAACCTGATCCACTGTGAGTGCAGGTCAAATAAGAAGTGCAGACCAAAAGATGGGATTCTAACAGGGCAAAATAGAGCCCACATCTGATGGACTCATGGAGTCCCAGCTGTCATAGAGGTTGAAGGGAATGGGGTGGGGATGGGGAGTGTTCTCACCTATATCCCTGGTCAGAGCAATCCTCCTGGGAGACAGGTAGGGCTGTGGGTTCAGGTGGGATTTTTTAAAGTCACTTATATATACTGTCATAAAAATGTCATACCTGCAAATAAAGAAACTTTGACTTCTTCTTTTCCAATTTATATCTCCCTTGATTACCTTCAGTTGCCTTAGTGCTCTAGCTAAGATGTTAAGCAGTATACTGACTAGGTAAGGAAAGAATGAACAGCCTTGACTTGTTTGTGATTTTAGCAGAATTACTTTGAGTTTCTCTCATTTAGCTTGATATTGGCTATGGGCTAGCCGTTTACTGCCTTTATTATATTGAGGTATGTCCCATGTATCCCTAATATCTCCAGGATATTTATCATGAAGGAATGTTGGATTTTGTCAAATTATTTTTCTGCATCTAATGAGATGATTATGTGGATTTTGTCTTTCACTTTGTTTATATGGTAGATTACATTTATCGGTGTTGTTGCTATATTTTAACAATGCTATACTTACCGATTTATTTATGTTGAACCATCCTGGCATCTCTGGAATAAGGCTTACTTGATTGTTGTGGTTGATCTTATTGATGTGTACTTGGACTCAGTTTACAGTTATTTTATTGTGAATTTTTTTATCTATGTTCATAAGGGTAATTTGTCTGTAACTCCATATTTGATAGGTCTTTGTTTAGTTTGAGTATCAAGGCAACTATGGCCTTATAAAATAATTGTGAAATGTTCCTTCTGTTTCTATTTTATGGAATAATTTGAGGATTGTTGTTATTAACTCTTCTTCAAACTTCTGATAGAATTCTGTGCTAAAGCCATCTGGCACTGGGCAGTTTTGGTTTCACTAGGGATTATAGGTTTGTTTAAATGGCTTATCTAATCTTTAATAAGAAAATTATTCATTTCTTATAGTTTTTCCAATTTGATGGAGTACGGATTTTAAAGTATGTCCTTATGATTCTCTGAATTTCCTCAGTGTCCGTTGTGTTCTCTCTTTTACCTCTAATTTTATTAATCTGAATCTTTCTCTTTGCCAGTTAGTAAATTTGGTTAATGGATTGTCAATATTATTGATTTTCTCAAACAATCAACTCATCTTATTGATCATTTCATTGATTTAAGAATTACCCATAAATGTAGTTTTTCTTGCTTTTGTTTCTACTTTACTGATTTCAGCCCTGAGTCTGATTATTGCTACCTAGTTTGGAGTGTGCTTCTTCTTTTCATTCTGGAGCTGTCAAATGTGCTGTTAAGTTATTCACATGTTATCTCCTACAGTTTTTTAATGTAGGCACTTGGTGCTATGAACTTCCCTCTCAGAAATATCTTTGTTTTGTCTTATAAGTTTGATATGTTTTGTATTCATTTCAATTTTAGAAAGTCTTTAATTTCTTTCTTCACTCATTTTTCATTGAGTAGTGTGTCACTCAGTTTCCATGAGTTTTTATGCTTTCTGTTGCAGATATCCAGGTTTAATCTATGGTGGTCAGATAGGATGTATTATATAAATTTTCTTGTATCTGTACAGACTTGCTTTGTGTCTGACTATGGGGTCAATTTTGAAGAAAGTTCCATGAGGTACTGAGAGGAAAATATATTTTTTTTGTGTTTGGGTGAATTGTTCTGGAAGTATCTATTATGTCCATTTGGTTTATAAAGTCAGTCAACAACAGGAGCTCTGTTTAGTTTTTGTCTTATTACCTATCTATTGGTGAGAGTGGGAGACTTCAGTACACTACTATCACTGTTTGAGAGTCAATATGCATTTTAAGCTATAGTATTGTTACTTTTATAAATTTGGATGCTCCAGTGTTTGGGGCATAGATGTGCAGAATTAAAATGACCTTTAGGCGGACTTTTCCCTTGTGTATGTAATGTCCTTCCCCATCTGATCTGAGTAGTTTTGGTTTGAAGTCTGTTTTGTTAAAATATCTTTTTCTGGGAGCCCTTGGAACACAGGAACTAAAGAGCAGTCTGGGACAGAATCCTTCCAGTTTCCATCTGCGCCCAGAATTGACCAAGTGCCACAGTTGTCTGTATCCAAATCCCACCTGGAGAGAGCTGGTCTCTCAAGAGTGCTGACACACAGGCTTATAGGAGGGTCAAGCCACTTTCAGAAACAATAAGACCAGCTATCACCAGAGATAACCACACGGTGAGAGGCAAGTGCAGGAACCTAAGCAACAGAAACCAAGATTACTTGGTATCATCAGAGCCCAAAGCAAAGCAAATACTAGATATCCAAACACACCGGAAAAGCAAGAGTTGGATTTAAAATCACATCTCATGATGACAATAGAGGATTTCAAGAAGGACATAAATAATTCCCTTAAAGAAACACAGGACAACACAAGTAAACCCTTAAAGAGGTAGAAGCCCTTAAAGAGGAAGCATTAAAATTCCCTAAAGTATTACAGGAAAACACAACCAAACAGGTGAAGGAATTGGACAAAATGATCCAGGATCTAAAAATGGATAGAAACAATAAAGAAGTCACAAAGGAGACAACCCTGGAGACAGAAAACCTAGGAAAGAGATCATCATCACCAACAGAATACAAGAGATAGAAGAAAGAATCTCAGGAACAGAAGATACCATAGGAAACATTGACACAACACCAAAGAAAATGCAAAACACAAAAAGATCCTAACCCAAAACATCCAGGAAATTCAGGACACAATGAAAAGACCAAAGCTAAGAATAATAGAAGAGAGCAAAGATTCCCAGCTTAAAGGGCCAGTAAATAAATATCTTCAATAAAATTATAGAAGAAAACTTCTCTAACCTAAAGAAAGAGATGCCCATAAACATACAAGAAGCCTACAAAATTCCAAATAGATTGGAGCACAAAAGAAAGTCCTCCTATAACATAATAGTCTAAATACCAAATGCACGCACAAAAAAAGAAAGAATATTAAAAGCAGTAAGGGGGAAAGGTAAAGCAACATATAAAAGCAGATTATCAAAATTACAGCAGACTTCTTAACAGAGACTATGAAAGCCAGAAAACCCTGGGCAGATGTCATACAGACCCTAAGAGAACACAAATGCCAGCCCAGACTAATATATCTAGCAAAATTCTCCAATGCCATAGATGGAGAAACCATGATATCACATTACAAAACCAAATTTGCACAATATCTTTCCACAAATCCAGCTATACAAAGGATAATAGATGGAAAACTCCAATACAAGGAGGGAAACTACACCCAAGAAAAAAGCTAACTTTTAACTAACCAAAGGAAGGTAGCCACACAAACATAATTCTACCTCTAACAACAAAAATAATAGGAAACAGCAATTATTGGTCCCTAGTATCTCTCAAAATCAATGGACTCAATTCTCCAATAAAAAAGACATAAACTAACAGACTTGATACATAAACAATACCCAGCATTTTGCTGTATACAGGAAACACACCTCAGTGACAAAGACAGTCTCAGAGTAAAAGTCTGGGAAAATTTTTTCCAAGCAAATGGTCCCAAGAAATAAGCTGGAGTTGCCATTCTAATATGGAATAAAATAGACTTTCAACTAAAAGTTATCAAAAAAAGATAAGGAAGGACACTTTGTACTCATCAAAGGAAAAATCCATCAAGATGAACTCTCAATTTTGAATATCTATGCTCCAAATGCAAGGGCACCCACATTCATAAAATGACTTTACTAAGTCTGAAAACACACATTGCACCTGACACAATAATAGTGGGAGACTTCAACACCTCACTCTCAGCAAAGGACAGATCATGGAAACAGAAGCTAAACAGAGACACAGTGAAACTAACAGAAGTTATGAACCAAATGGATTTAACAGATATCTATAGAACATTTCATCCTAACACAAAAGAATATACCTTCTTCTCAGCACCTCATGGTACCTTCTCCAAAACTGACCATATAATTGGTCACAAAACATGCCTTAACAGATACAAGAATATTGGATTAATCTCATGCATCTTATCAGATCACCACAGACTAAGGTTGGTCTTCAGAAACAGCAAAAATAACAGAAAGTCCATATACACATGGAAGCTGAACAATGTTTCACTCAATGATAACCTGGTCAAGGAAAAAATAAAGAAAGAAATTAAAGACTTTTTAGAATTTAATGAAAATGAAGGCACAACCTACCCAAACTTACGGACACAATGAAAGCAGTGCTAAGAGGAAAACACATGGCTCTCAGTGCCTCCAAAAAGAAACTGGAGAGAGCATACACTAGCAGCTTGACAGCACACCTTAAACTTCTAGAACACAAAGAAGCAAATACATTCAACAGGAGTAGATGGTAGGAAATAATCAAACTCAGGGCTGAAATCAACCAAGAAACAAAAAGAACTATGCAAAGAATCAACAAAAACAGGAGTTGGTTCATTGAGAAAATCAACAAGATAGATAAAACCTTGGCCAGACTAACCAGAGGGCACAGAGATAGTATACAAACGAAATGAAAAGGGAGACATAACAACAGAAACTGAGGAAATTTAAAAAAAAAAGTCATCAGATCCTACTACAAAAGCCTATACTCAACAAAACTGGAAAATCTGGATGAAATGGACATTTTTCTAGACAGATATCAGGTACCAAAGTTAAATCAGGGTCAGATAAACCATTTAAACAGTCCCGTAACCTCTAAAAAAATAGAAGCAGTCATTAGCAGATTCCCAACCAAAAAAAAAAAAAAAAAAAAGGCCAGGGTGTAGTGAAGAATTCTATATTCCAAACTATTCCATAAAATAGAAACAGAAGGAACACTACTGGGTGTGTTCTATTCATTCTATGAAGCCACAATTACTCTTATACCTAAAGCTCACAAAGACCCAACAATAAAAGAGAACTTCAGATCAATATGAATATCGATGCAAAAATACTCAATTAGATTCTCACAAACCAAATCCAGGAACATATCAAAATGACTATCCATCATGATCAAGTAGGCTTCATCCCAGAAATGCAGGATGGTTCAATATAGAGAAATCCATCCACGTAATCCACTATATAAACAAACTCAAAGATAAGAAAGAACCACATGATCATTTCATTAGATGCTAAGAAAGCATTTAACAAAATTCAACACCCCTTCATGTTAAAAGTCCTGGAAAGATCAGGAACTCAAGGCCCATACCTAAACATAGTAAAAGCAATATACAGCAAACCAGTAGACAACATCAAAGTAAATGGAGAGAAACTTGAAGCAATCCCACTAAAATCAGAGACTAGAGAAGGCAGTACACTCTTCCTACCATTTCGATATAGTTCTCAAAGTCCTAGCCAGAGTAGTTAGACAACAAAAGGGGGTCAAAGGGATATAAGTTGGGATGGAAGAAGTCAAAATATATCTATTTGCAGGCAATATAATAGTATACTTAAGTGACCCCCTATATTCCACCAGAGAACTCCTAAACCTGATAAACAACTTCAGCAAACTGGCTGCATATAAAATTAACTCAAACAAATCAGTAGCCTTCCTTTTCTCAAAGGATAAACAGCATGAGAAAGAAATTAGGGAAACAACACCTTTCACAATAGTCACAAATAATATAAAATTCCTTGGTGTGACTCTAACCAAGCAAGTTAAAGATCTGTATGACAAGAACTTCACGTCTCTGAAGAAAGAAATCAAAAAAGATCTCCCATGCTCATGGATTGGCAGGATTAATATATTAAAATGGACTTCTTGCCAAAAGCAATCTACAGATTCAATTCAATCCACATCAAAATTCCAACTCAATTCGTCATAGAGTTAGAGCAATTTGCAAATTCATTTGGAATAACTAAAAACCCAGAATATCAAAGACTATTCTCAACAATAAAAGAACTTCTGGGGGAAATCACCATCCCTGATCTTAAGCTGTATCACAGAGCAATAGTGATAAAATCTGTATGGCACTGGTACAGAGACAGGCAGATAGATCAATGGAATAGAATTGAAGACCCAGAAATGAACCCGCACACCTATGGTGACTTGAACTTTGACAAAGGACCTAAAGTCATACAGTGGAAAAAGACAGCATTTTCAACAAATGGTGTTAGTTCAACTGAAGGTCAGCATGTAGAAGAATGCAAATTGATCCATTTTTATCTCCTTGTACAAAGTTCAAATCCAAGTGGACCAAGGGCCTTCACAAAAAACTAGATACACTAAAATTGGTGTAGTGGTGAAAAAGCCTCAAACACATGTATACATGGGAAAATTTCCTGCAGAACATCAGTGGCATATGCTCTAAGATCAAGTATTGACAAATGGGACCTCATAAAATTGCAAAGTTTCTGCAAGGCAAAGGACACTATCTTTAGGACAAAATGGCTACCAACAGATTGGAAAAAATCTTTACCAATCCTACATCTGATAGAGGGCTAATATATACAGAGATCTCAAGTACTTAGACTCTAGAAAATCAAATAACCCTATTAAAAATGGGGTACAGAGCTAAACAAAAAAATCCTCAATAGAGGATATTTATCCTCAATATCAAATGGCTGAGAAGTACCTAAAGAAATGTTAAACATCCTTAGCCATTAGGGAAATGCAAATCAAAACAACCCAGACACCTCACACCAGTCAGAATGGCTAAGAGCAAAACCTCAGGTGACAACAGATGCTGGCAAAGATGTGGAGAAAGAGGAACACTGCTCCATTGTTGGTGGGATTGCAAACTAGTACAACCATTCTGGAAATCGGTCTGGAAGTTCCTCAGAAAATTAGATATAGTACTACCTGAGGACCCAGCTATACTCCTGGGTACATTCCCAAAAGATACTCCAACATATAACAAGGACACATGCTCCACTGTGTTCATAGCAGCCTTATTTATAATAGCTAGAAGCTGGAAAGAAATTAGATGTCCTTCTACAGAGAAATGGATAGAGAGAATGTGGTACATTTACACAATGGAGTATTACTTAGCTATCAAAAACAATGACTTCATGAAATTCTTAGGCAAATGGATGGAACTAGAAAATATCATCCAGAGTGAAGTAATCAAAAAAGGACACACATAGTATGTATTCACTGATAAGTGGATATTAGCCCAAAAGTTCAGAATACCCAAGATATAATTCACAGACCTCATGAAGCTCAAGAAGAGGGAAGACCAAAGTGTGGATGCTCAGTCCTTCTTAGAAGGGGAACAAAACTACTCAAAGGAGAAAATACAGCGACAAAGTGTGGAGCAGACACGAAAGGAAAGGCCATCCAGAGCCTGCCCCACCTGGCGATGTTCATATGCATCCACCAAACCCAGACAATACTGCTGATGCCAAGAAGTGCATGCTGACAGGAGCCTGATATAGCTGTCTCCTGAGATGCTCTGCCAGAGTCTGACAAATACAGAAGCAGATGCTTGCAGATGCATTGAACTGAGAACAGGATCCCCAATGGAGGAGTTAGAGAAAGGAATGAAGGAGCTGAGGGGTTTGTAACTCCATAAGAACAACAACAATATCAACCAAGCAGACGTCCCCACCCACCCACCCAGCGCTTCCAAGGACTAAACCACCATCCCAAGAGTACACTGGGATGGACCCATGGCTCCAGCTGCATATGTAGCAGAAGAAGGCCTTGTTAGGTATCAAAGGAAGGAGAGGCCCTTGTTCCTGTAAAGGCTTGATGCTCCAGTGTAGGGGAATGCCAGGGCAGGGGAGGCAGGAGTGGGTGGGTGGGGAGCACCTTATAAAAGCAGGGGAGGAACCAGGAAAGGGGATAACATTTGAAATATAAATATATATATATATACATATATATAAATATATATGTGTATATATACATATAAATATATATATACACTTGTATGTGTGTGTAGGTGTGTGTGTATGTGTAATGTGTGTGTAATAAAAATACCAAGTATGGTTAAAAAACAAGAATATCTTTTTCCCACCTTTTACCTTTATATAATGTTGATCCTTGATGGTGAGGTGTGTTTCTTGGATGCAGCTGAAGGCTTGGTCCTGGTTTTGCCTCCATTATGTTAGTCATTTTGATTAGAGAATTGATACTGAGATATAGTGATATTGGGATATAGCAATAACCAATGATTATTGATTCCTATTATTCTGTTGTTATGGTAGTGGTAGTAGCAATGATTGGTCATAGGGTGTGTGGGTGTGTATGTGTGTGTGTGTGTTTCCTCACTTTTAATTTATGGTCTGATCAGAGATTATTTATTCTTTATGTATTTTTCTAAAGTTTTTTTCTTTTATTTTTTTTTTTATTAACTTAGGTATTTCTTATATACATTTTCAGTGTTATTCCTTTCCGGTTTTCAGGCAACGTCCATCTCCCCTCCCCCTTCTTTATGGGTGTTCCCTCCCCATCCTCCCCTTGCCGCCCCTCCCCCCAACAATCCGTTCACTGGGGATCAGTCTTAGCAGGACCCAGGGCTTCCCTTCCACTGGTGCTCTTACTAGGATATTCATTGCTACCTATGAGGTCAGAGTCCAGGGTCAGTCCATGTATAGTCTTTAGGTAGTGGCTTAGTCCCTGGAAGCTCGGGTTGCTTGGCATTTGTTATTCATAAAGGGGTCTCGAGCTCCTTCAAGCTCTTCCAGTTCTTTCTCTGATTCCTTCAGCAGGGGGTCCCATTCTCAGTTCAGTGGTTTGCTGGCATTACGCCTCTGTATTTGCTGTATTCTGGCTGTGTCTATCAGGGCGATCTACATCCGGGTCAGTCGGCCTGCATGTCTTTGCTTCATCCATCTTATTTAGTTTGGTGACTGTATATGTGTGGGGCAGGTTCTGAATGGGTATTCCTTCCGTGTCTGTTTTAATCTTTGCCTCTCTATTCCCTGCCAAGGGTATTCTTGTTTCCCCTTTAAAGAAGGAGTGAAGCATTCATTTGATCATCCATCTTGAGTTTCATGTGTTCTAGGCATGTAGGGTAATTCAAGCATTTGGGCTAATAGCCACTTATCAATGAGTGCATACCATGTCTGTTTTCTGTGATTGGTTACCTCACTCAGGATGATATTTTTCCAGTTCCAACCATTTGCCTATAGAATTTCATAAAGGCATTGTTTTTTGACAGCTGAGTAATATTCCATTGTGTAGATGTACCACATTTTCTGTATCCATTCCTCTGTTGAAGGGCATCTGGGTTCTTTCCAGCTTCTGGCTATTATAAATAAGGCTGCGATGAACATAGTGGAGCACGTGTCTTTTTTATATGTTGGGGCATCTTGTGGGTATATGCCCAAGAGAGATATAGCTGGATCCTCAGGCAGTTCAATGTCCAATTTTCTGAGGAACCTCCAGACTGATTTCCAAAATGGTTGTACCAGTCTGCAATCCCACCAAAAATAGAGGAGTGTTCCTCTTTCTCCACATCCTTGCCAGCATCTGTTGTCACCTGTGTTTTTGATCTTAGCCATTCTCACTGGTGTGAGGTGAAATCTCAGGGTTGTTTTGATTTGCATTTCCCTGATGACTAAAGATGTTGAACATTTCTTTAGGTGTTTCTCAGCCATTCGGCATTCCTCAGCTGTGAATTCTTTGTTTAGCTCTGAACCCCATTTTTTAATAGGGTTATTTGTCTCCCTGCGGTCTAACTTTTTGAGTTCTTTGTATATTTTGGATATAAGCCCTCTATCTGTTGTAGGATTGGTAAAGATCTTTTCCCAATCTGTTGGTTGCCGTTTTCTCCTAACCACAGTGTCCTTTGCCTTACAGAAGCTTTGCAGTTTTATGAGATCCCATTTGTCGATCCTTGATCTTAGAGCATAAGCCATTGGTGTTTTGTTCAGGAAATTTTTTCCAGTGCCCATGTGTTCCAGATGCTGCCCTAGTTTTTCTTCTATTAGTTTGAGTGTATCTGGTTTGATGTAGAGGTCCTTCATCCACTTGGACTTAAGCTTTGTACAGGGTGATAAGCATGGATCGATATGCATTCTTCTACATGTTGACCTCCAGTTGAACCAGCACCATTTGCTGAAAATGCTATCTTTTTTCCATTGAATGGTTGTGGCTCCTTTGTCAAAAATCAGGTGCCCATAGGTGTGTGGTTCATTTCTGGGTCTTCAATTCTGTCCCATTGGTCTATCTGTCTGTCTCTGTACCAATACCATGCAGTTTTTATCACTATTGCTCTGTAATACTGCTTGAGTTCAGGGATAGTGATTCCCACTGAAGTCCTTTTATTGTTGAGGATAGTTTTAGCTATCCTGGGTTTTTTGTTATTCCAGATGAATTTGCAAATTGTTCTGTCTAACTCTTTGAAGAATTGGATTGGTATTTTGATGGGGATTGCATTGAATCTGTAGATCGCTTTTGGTAAAATGGCCATTTTTACTATATTAATCCTGCCAATCCATGAGCATGGGAGATCTTTCCATCTTCTGAGGACTTCTTCAATTTCTTTCTTCAGAGTCTTGAAGTTCTTATCATACAGATCTTTTATTTGCTTGGCTAAAGTCACACTGAGGTATTTTATATTATTTGGGACTATTATGAAGGTGTCGTTTCCCTAATTTCTTTCTCGGGCTTTTCTCTTTTGTGTAGAGGAAGGCTACTGATTTATTTGAGTTAATTTTATACCCAGCCACTTTGCTGAAGGTGTTTATCAGGTTTAGCAGTTCTATGGTGGAACTTTTGGGATCACTTAAATATATTATCATATCATCTGCAAAAAGTGATATTTTGACTTCTTCTTTTCCCATCTGTATCCCCTTGATTTCCTTTTGTTGTCTGACTGCTCTGGCTAGAACTTCAAGAACTATATTGAATAAGTAGGGAGAGAGTGGGCAGCCTTGATTTTATCAGTCTACTCCCTGATTTTAGTGGGATTGCTTCAAGTTTCTCTCCATTTAGTTTAGAGCTCTCCGCGGTGGCAGCAACCAGGAAGATCTGCGCCGCCCTTTCCGGGAGCCTCCGTGCACCAGAGTCTAAAGTTTTTATTAGATATATTTCTTTACTAACAATTCAAATGTTATTCCCCTTCCCAGTTTCCTGTCCATAAGCTCCCTTCCCTCCCCTCCTCCTCCCCCATATGGGTGTTCCCCCTATGCATTCCCCTTATAGTCGCCTCCATATTCTGCTGCAGGACCATGGGCTTCTCCTTCCCCTGGTGCCTCAATAAGTGCTATTCTCTGCTACATATGCAGTTGGAGCCCTAGGTCAGTCCATGTATAGTCATTCAGTAGTGGTTTAGTTCCTGGAAGCTCTGGTTGGTTGGCATTGTTGTTTTGTGGGTTTAAGCTCCTTCAACTCTTTCAATCCTTCTCTAATTCCCCAAGGGTTCCTATTCTTGATTTGGTGGTTTGCTGCTAGCATTGACCTCTGTGTGGACACATGCTCTGGGTGTGTCTCTCAGGAGATCTATATCCTGTCCCTTTCAGCATGCACTTTTAGCTACATCAATCTTATCTAGTTTTTGATGGCTGTATATATATATATAGGCCACATGTGGGTCAGGGGTCTGAATGGCCATTCCTTGAGTGGCTGCTCTAAACTTTGCTTCTATATCCCCTCCTATGTATATTTCCCTTTTTTAAGAAGGAGTGGGAACCTCTTCTTTTTGGTCATCTTTCTTCTTGAGCTTCCCTGTGGTCTGTGGATTGCATCTTGGGTAATTCGAGCTTTTGGCTATTATCCACTTATCAATGAGCCCATACAAGTGTGTGTTTTCTGTGATTGAGTTACCTCACTCAGGATGATATTTTTCTAGTTCACTCCATTTGCATATGAATTTCATGAAGTCATTGTTTTGATAGTTGAGTAGTACTCCATTGTGTAGATGTACCACATTTTTTTTAAATCCATTCCTCTGTTGAAGGTCATCTGGGTTCTTTCAGCTTCTGGCTATTATAAATAAGGCTGCTATGAACATAGTGGAGCATGTGTCTTGTTGTATGTTGGAGCATCTTTTGGATATATATGCCCAGAGAGGTACAGCTGGATCCTCAGGTAGTGGAATGTCAATATTCAAGGAACCTCGGACTGATTTCCAGAATAGTTGTGTACTAGTTTGCAATCCTACCTATAATGGAGGGTATTTCCTCTTTCTCCACATCCTTGCCAGCATCTGCTGTCACCTGAGTTTTATTTTAGCCATTCTGACTGGTGTGAGGTGGAATCTCCGGGTTGTTTTTGATTTGCATTTCTCTGATGACTAAGGATGTAGAACATTTCTTTAGGTGCTTTTTTGGCCATTTGATAGATGTCAGCTGAGACTGTTTTGTTTAGCTCTGTGCCATTTTTAATAGGGTTATTTTGACTCTCTGGAGTCTAACTTCTTGAGTTCTTTATATATTTTGGATTTTAGCCCTCTATCAGATGTAGGATTGCCAAAGATCTTTTCCCAGTTTGTTTGTTGCTGTTTTGTCGTAACAACAGTGTCTCTACCTTCTGAAGCTTTGCAGTTTTATGAGATCATTTGTTGATTCTTGATCTTGGAAGCACTTAAGCCATTAGTATTTTTTGTTCAGGAAATTTTCCCCCAGTGCCTATTATTGAGACTCTTCCCCAATTTTTTCTATTAGTTTGAATGTATCTGGTTTGATGTGGAGGTCCTTGATCCCTTGAACTTAAGCTTTGTACATGGTGATAAGTGGATTGATTTTGGGGTTGAGATTTGGCTCAGTGGTGCAAGTGTGCCTAGGCCTTTAAGGTCCTGGGTTGGTCTAGCCCGGAAAAAAAGAAAGGAAAAAAAGGAGGAGAATGGATTAATTTGCATTCTTCTGCATGACTGACCTCAGTTGAACCAGCACCATTTGTTGAAAATGCTAATTTCTTCATTGGATGTTTAGCTCCTTTGTCAAAGATCAAGTGACCGAAGGTGTGTGGGTTCATTTCTCGGTCTTCAATTCTGTTCCACTGATCTATCCTGCCTGTCTCTGTACCAATACCATACATTTTCTATGACTGTTGCTCTAAATGCTGCTTGAAGTCCAAGGTCAGTGTGATTCCCCAGATTTTCTTTTATTGTTGAGTATAGTTTTTCACTATCCTGGGTTTTTGTTATTCAAATGAATTTGCAAATTTCTTTTTCTATCTCTATAAAAATTGAATAGGAATTTTGATGGGGATTGCATTGAATCTGTAGATTGCTCTTGTAAAATGGCCATCTTTACTATATTAGTCTGCCAATCCATGAGCATGGAGATCGTTCATCTTCTGAGATCTTCTTCAATTTCTTTCCTCAGAGACTTGAAGTTCTTGTCAGATCTTCTACTTGGTTAAAAGTCACAAAGATATTTTATATTATTTGTGAAGGGTGACTATTGTGAAGGATTATCATTCCTTAATTTCTTTCTCAGCCTTTTTATTCTTTGAGTAGAAGAGGCTACTGATTTGTTTAGAGTTAATTTTATACAAACACTTTGCAAGTTGTTTATCAGGTTAAGTAGTTCTCTGGTACGGAACTTTTACAGGGGTCATAGAGTACACTATCATATCATCTGCAAATAGTGATATTTGATTTCTTCCACTTCAAATTTGTGTCCTTGACCTCCTTTCCTGTCTGATTTGCTCTGGCTAGGATTTGAGTACTATATTGAATAAGTAGGAAGAGTTGACACAGCCTTGTCTAGTCTTGGAATTTTTTGTGGGATTTAAGTTCTCATTTTTTTTTTAATACTGGTTTTGCTGTATATTGCTTTTTACTATGTTTATATATGAGCCTTGAATTCTTGATCTTTCCAGGACTTTTATCTTGAAGGGTGTTGAATTTTGTCAAATGCTTCCTCAGCATCTAATGAAGCCAGCCATGGTTCTTATCTTTTGAGTTTATTTTATATAGTGATTACATTTGATGGATTTTCATATATTAAACCATCCTAAATCCCTGGGACCAAACCCATATTGATCATGATGAATGTCATTTTGATGTGTTCTTAGAATTCACTTTGGGAGAATTTTATTAGTATTTTTGCATCCAACATTCATAAGGAATTGGTCTGAAGTTCCTCTTTCTTTATTTGGGTCTTTGTGTGGTTTCAGTATAAAATGGTTGTGCTTCATAGAGGAATTTGGTAGTGCTCTGTCTGTTTCAATTTTGTGGAATAGTTTGGACAGTGTTGGTATGGGGTCTTCTATGAAGGGTCTGACAGAATTCTGTACTGAACCCATCTGGACCTTGGTTCTTTTTGGTTGGGAGACTTTTAATGACTGTTTCTATTTCTTTAGGAGTTATAGATTTATTTAGGTGGTTTTATTTGTTTCCTGGTTTTAACTTTTGCTACCTGGTATCTATCTAGAAAATTGTCCATTCCTCAGTTTTTTCAGTTTTGTTGAATTTAGGGCTTTGGTGTAGGATTTTATTATTTTTTTGTTTCTTTTGATTCTGTTTTTTTTGTACCCTTTCATTTCTGATTTTGTTAATTTGGATACACTCTCTGTGACCTCTGGTTAGTCTGGCTAAGGGTTTATCTATCTTGTTGGTTTTCTCAAGAACCAGCGCCTGGTTTTGTGGATTCTTTGTATAGTCCTTTTCATTTCTACTTGTTTGATTTCAGCTCTGAGTTTGATTATTTCCTGCCTTCTACTCCTCCTGGGTGTATTTGCTTCTTTTTGTTCTAGAGCTTTTAGGTGTGCTGTCAAGTTGCTGACATATGCTCTTTCCTGTTTTCTTTTTGCAGGCACTCAGAGCTATGGTTTTCCTCTTTTACCACTTTTAATCATGTCCCCATAAGTTTGGGAAGGGTCTTATCTCCATTTTCATTAGAATTTTAAAACTTCTTTAATTTCTTTCTTTATTTCTTCTATGACCAAGTTATGTTGGCTAGAGCATTGTTCAACTTCCATGTATATTATGCCTACTGTCATTATTTGTTGTTATTGAGGAAGATCTTAGTGCATGGTGATCTGATAGGCTGCATTGGATTGTTATATCTTCCTGTATCTATTGAAGGGATTTGTTTTGTGATAATTATATATGGTCAGTTTTGGAGAAAGTTTCCATGAGGTGCTGGCGAAGAAAGAATATATCCTTTTGATTTAGAGATGGAATGTTCTATAAATATCTGTTAAATCGTTTTTTGGTTCCTGCTTTGTAGTTTTCTCTATGTCTTTTTAATTTCTGTTTCCATGATCTGTCCATTCATGGGGGAGTGATGTGTTAAAATCTCCTATTATCGTGTGAGGTGCAATATGTGCTTTGAGCTTTAGGAATTTCTTTTATGAATACAGGTGCCCTTGCATTTGGACATAGATATTTAGGATTGAGTTCCTCTTGGATTTTTTCCTTTGATGAATATGAATTGTCCTTCCTTTCTTTTTAATGACTTTTGATTGAAAGTCAATTTTTATTTGATACTGGAATGGCAACTCAGCTTCTTTCTTCAGGCCATTTGCTTGGAAATTGTTTTTCCAGCCATTTACTCTGAGGAGTAGTGTCTGTCTTTGTCTCTGAGGGTGTGTTTTCTGCATGCCAAAATGCTGGGTCCTCTTGTATCAGTCCCTTTCTGTAATATTTTTTTGCACTGGGGAATTGGATCCCGTTGATGTTGAGATATTAGGAATACTGATTGTAACTTATATTATTTTCATTGTTGAGGAATGGAATTATGTTTGTTGTCTCTCTTTTGGTTTCATTGCAAAAGGAAGTGCTATTCTTGCTTTCTGTGTAATGTAGTTTTCTCCTAGGTTGGGTTTTCCATCTATTATTGTCCTTTGTAGGGCTGGTTGTGGGGAAAGATGACTGTATAATTTGGTTTTGTCACTTAGAATATCTTGGTTTCTCTATCTATATTAATTGAGAGTTTTTGCTGGATACAGTAACTTGGGGCTGGCATTGTGTTCTCTTGGGATCTGTGAGCATCATCGAGGGATCTTCTAGCTTTCATAGTCTCTGTTCAAGAAAGTCTGGTACCAGGGAGCTGGAGATGGCTCAGCATGATTTAAAACCGATGACTGCCTTCAGAGGGTCCCTGAGGTTCAGTTAGCAACACATGGTGACTCCCCACAACCATCTGTACAAAGAGATCCGATGCCCTCTCTTCTGGTGTGTCTAGAAACCAGCTACAGTGTACTTGTATATAATAAATGAATAAATCTTTTAAAAAAAAAAAGAAGTCTGGTGCAATTTTGATGATCTTCCTTTATATGTCCTTGACCTTCTTAAACCTGCTTTTTAATATTCTTTTTTGTTTTTGTGCATTTGGTGTTTTAACTATTATGTGACAGGAAGAATTTTCCCTTCTGGTCCAATCTGTTTGAATTCTGTAGGCTTCTTGTATGTTTTATAGGCATCCTCTTTCTTTAGGTTAGGAGGTTTCTTCTATAATTTTGTTGAATATATTTATTAACCCTTTAAACTAGGAGTCTTCACTTTCTTCTATACCCATCATCCTTAGGTTTGATCTTCTCATTGTCCCTGGGTTTCCTATGTTTTCGGCTAGGAACTTTTTCGATTTTACATTATCTTTGACAGTTTGTGTCCAATGTTTTCTATAAAATATCTGCCTAAGTTCTCTCTTCTATCTCTTGTATTCTGTTAGTGATGCTTGTATCTTGTCTCCTTGTCTCTTCCTTAGGATTTTTTCTATATCAGGTTATCTCCTTTACATGTTTTCTTTATTGTTTCTATTTCCATTTTTAATTCTTTTCACCTGTTCAGTTGTGTTTTCCTGTAATTCTTTCAGAGATTTTTGTATTTCCTCTCTAAGGGCTTCTCTTGTTTTCTTTTGTGTTTTCTGCATTTTTCTTTTTAAGAGTTTCTTTTGTCTTTCTTAAAGTCCTCCATCATTATCCAAAAATGTGATTTTAAATCTAAATCACTTTTCTGAGTGTATTTGGTATATATATTTCAGTGTTTGGTATATATGTGTTCGTGCTTTTCTTTGGTGGGAGAACTGGGTTCTGATGATGTCCGCGTAGTCTTAGTTTCTGTTGCTTATGTTCCTGTGCTTGCCTCTAGCATTAGGTTGTCTCTAGTGTTTGCTTACATTTTTGCTGTTTCTGAGGTGACTTGGCCTGCTGTAGGCCTCTGTGTCAGCACTCCTGGCAGACTTCTGTTTTCCTCTTTTCTTTCAGTCTTTCCTGAGACAATTGCTCTTCTCTCAAGCTGGCCAGCACACCTGAAACCTGTCTTCCAGCTCTAAACATAGGCAGAATCAAGGTCCCTACCCCTGATTGCTCACAGGTCCTTGTACCCAGCAGGCACAGTTGGCACTATTCGATTCCTTCTTGGGTCTGGACTGTGGGCAAAGGGTAGTCTCCTCTGACTTCTCAGGAGTATCCACACTTCTGAGGGTCCAGCTCTCTCCCATTCAGGATTTGGGTGCAGGGAGCTGTTTGGCCTGTTCAGTTCAGTCCTGGGCGCTGACCAGAACCTTTTCAAGTGGCTGACTGTTCCCCTTATCCCTGTCCAGAGGGCACTGTGCAGTTTCCCTTGGAACAGGGATGTGGGCAGGGTGTTTTACAGGGTGACAGTCTCCTGCGGTCTCAAGATGTCTGCACTCACGGAGGAGGTCTCTCTCTCCCACCACCTTCTTTAAGTATTCTTGGGTGTAGACACCTTTAAGTTGAAGTTTTTTGCTAGAGCCTTCTATAGAGCAGGATTTTAGAATTGGTATTGCTTGAAATGTATTTTTATTTTCTTCATATGTGTTATAATTAAAAATTTTAATCGGTTTATTAGTCTGGGCTGGGCTGGTGTCTGTGGTCTCTTTGATTCTGTAAAACATGTGCTAGACCTTTTAAGTCTCCCACTGAAGTCAGAATGGCAATTCTATGAGTCTGCCTTTGCTGTATTTACTTGGTCTTTTCCCTTTAAACATTAAACATTTTTCTTTGTTCTGTACATTTACTTATTTGGTTATTATGCACCAAGTGGATTTTCTTTGCTGGTCTAGTCTGTGAGTGTTTATGTATTTCTTGACACATGATTGACATTTCCTTCTTTAGGTTGAGAAATTTTTATTTTGTAATTTTGTTAGAAATATTTTCTGTACCTGTTGCTTTTCCTGCCTCTATTCCTATTATTTCTAGATTTGAGTCTTTTCACTTGGTGTCAAGAGATTTCCTGGATGTTTTGTGCCCAGTAGTCTTTTAGGTTATCATTTTGTTGACTAGGTATCATTGTACTCTTGTCTTCAATCTTTGTCGATAGTCTCTCTCATATCTTGTATTCTTATCTCTGGGATTCATGTTTGTGTTCCTAAATTTTTGTTCCTGATTTCCTCAGTTTAGGATTTTCTTTTTTTTTAATTAATTTATTTTTTTATTAACTTGAGTATTTCTTATTTACATTTTGATGTTATTCCCTTTCCGGTTTCGAGACAGCATGCCTAATCCTCTCCTTCTCTATGGGTGTTCCCCTCCCCACCCTCCCCCCATTGCTGCTCTCCCCCCAACAATCACGTTCACTGGGGGTTCAGTCTTAGCAGGACCAAGGGCTTCCCCTTCCACTGGTGATCTTACTAGGATATTCATTGCTACCTATGAGGTCAGAGTCCAGGGTCAGTCCATGTATAGTCTTTAGGTAGTGGCTTAGTCCCTGGAAGCTCTAGTAGCTTGGCATTGTTGTTCATAAGGGGTCTCGAGCCCCTTCAAGCTCTTCCAGTTCTTTCTCTGATTCCTTCAACAAGGGTCCTATTCTCACTTCAGTGGTTTGCTGCTGGCATTCACCTCTGTATTTGCTGTATTCTGGCTGTGTCTCTCAGGAGAGATCTACATGCGGCTCCTGTCGGCCTGCACTTCTTTGCTTCATTCATCTTGTCTAATTGGGTGGCTGTGTATGTATGGGCCACATGTGGGGCAGGCTCTGAATGGGTGTTCCTTCTGGCTCTGTTTTAATCTTTGCCTCTCTATTCTCTGCCAAGGGTATTCTTGTTCCCCCTTTTAAAGAAGGAGTGAAGCATTCACATTTTGATCATCCATCTTGAGTTTCATGTGTTCTATGCTCTAGGGTAATTCAAGCATTTGGGCTAATAGCCACTTATCAATGAGTGCATACCATGTCTGTTTTTCTGTGATTGAGTTACCTCACTCAGGATGATATTTTCCAGTTCCAACCATTTGCCTATGAATTTCATAAAGGCATTGTTTTTGATAGCTGAGTAATATTCCATTGTGTAGATGTACCACATTTTCTGTATCCATTCCTCTGTTGAAGGGCATCTGGGTTCTTTCCAGCTTCTGGCCATTATAAATAAGGCCGCTATGAACAGAGTGGAGCACGTGTCTTTTTTTATATGTTGGGGGATCTTGTGGGTATATGCCCAAGAGAGATATAGCTGGATCCTCAGGCAGTTCAATGTCCAATTTTCTAAGGAACCTCAAGACTGATTTCCAGAATGCTTGTACCAGTCTGCAATCCCACCAACAATGCAGGAGTGTTCCTCTTTCTCCACATCCTTGCCAGCATCTGCTGTCACCTGAGTTTTTGATCTTAGCCATTCTCACTGGTGTGAAGTGAAATCTCAGGGTTGTTTTGATTTGCATTTCCCTTATGACTAAGGATGTTGAACATTTCTTTAGGTGTTTCTCAGCCATTCGGCATTCCTCAGCTGTGAACTCTTTGTTTGGTTCTGAACCCCATTTTTTAATAGGGTTATTTGTCTCCCTGCGGTCTAACTTCTTGAGTTCTTTGTATATTTTGAATATAAGCCCTCTATCTGTTGTAGGATTGGTAAAGATCTTTTCCCAATCTGTTGGTTGCCATTTTGTCCTAACCACAGTGTCCTTTGCCTTACAGAAGCTTTGCAGTTTTATGAGATCCCATTTGTCGATTCTTGATCTTAGAGCATAAGCCATTGGTGTTTTGTTCAGGAAATTTTTTCCAGTGCCCATGTGTTCCAGATGCTGCCCTAGTTTTTC